>NC_041388.1:418302721-418332209 GCF_002162155.2 Triticum dicoccoides | reverse complement strand
GAGGAAACTGTTGAGCATCTCTTCTTCACGTGCCCCTTCGCCCAGCGATGCTGGAGTAAGGTTGGTCTGTCCTGGCCAGGAGGAACCAACAGGCTAGCCATCTTGCATGGGGGAAGAGAAACCTGGCGTCGGCCATTATTCATGGATGTTTTCTTGCTTGCTGCTTGGAGCCTATGGATGGAGAGAAACAACCAACATTTCAGGGGGATTCCACACTCCTTCGTGGCATGGTTAGCTAGGTTCAAATATCTATTGGGTTTGGTGGTCCATAACTGTCCTAAGAAACTTCATCCTTTTCTCACTGATTACATTGTAAGTTTGGGCCACTAGTATTTGCTTTTGCAACCCTTACGGCCGGGGGGCCTAAAACCCATTGTAACACACATGTAACTGTTCTGTTGTGAGTAATACAAAGTCAGTGGGAGCCTCTCCCACTGTCGCTGATTCTTCAAAAAAAAAGATATTCTGGGGGCTCTTCTAATGCAAAGGCACGCCGGGTGAGGTTTGCTAGCACGGTCACAAAACCTCCAAGGTTGGTTGCTGTGGTCTCATTGTGCACAACGGGGCCAGGCATTATAGCTCGGTTTGGGGAAGAGGTTGTGCTATGCTGGGTTGAGGCTAGCGTGTCCTTTTTATAGAAAAAGGGGGACGAAGTCTTCCTTCGCACGCTTGCGAATGAGACAATTTATGTGTCGGTCACTGGCGCGTGATCGTCAGGCTAAGCTGATAGGTTGGGCACCAACTGCCAAAAGGTGTCGGGGTCTCTGTGGGGCTATCTTACATGAGAAGCTTGGCCGGGGTTAGGTTAAGGTCTGGTGGATTGGTTAATCTGGGTTTATTGACCTGGCTAAGATAGGATTAGCCAATGGTCAGCCTGGCTCTGATACCAAGGTTGTAGCAACCGGTTTTCCAGGATATTAATTTCCAAGAAAATGGCCCTTGTGTTCACCAGCCCCAGGATTACTATTAGCTAATAAGACACCAACTTGATACAGAAACTCCAAGCAAAATACATAATATGTAGTACAAGACCATTCTGTCCTATGAGTAAAACACAAGGTTTCTAGTGCCTGATGGCGGAAGCGGTTTGTGGTTCATCAGCGTCTACGGGACTTCATTTCTCACAGGAACAGCTGACCTGGATAACTCCTATCTTCGCGAGACTGCTATCGTCATTGCGTAGGTTCCGGGGCTGTCATCGCAACGCTCCTCTCCATGTAAGAAATCTGGCCAAGACAATAGCCAGGGACAAGCCAGTGAGTACTTTGAATGTACTCGCAAACATTATGAACACATGTATAATATAACAAATGATAATCATGCTCTGAAATATTCTATGATCACAACGTCAGTCACAAAATAAAATCCATGATGCACGCAAGCAGGTTATTCATATACAACATGAATATGCAATAATGGAGTACAAATAGTATGCACCGATCGGGTGTTTGAAGCGACGCCTCGAAAGGATAATAATTTAAAGCGTGCCTCAGTCGGGCGTCTGAGCGACACCACATAAAGGGCTTATAAGTAGTTTAAATGCCAAGCGTGCCACAGTCAGGCGTCTGAGCGACACCACATAAAGGGCTTATAAGAGAATAATCAAAGTGAATATCCGGGAGGTAGAACCACCCCTGGGATACTCAATAATTCAAATAATATAAATGGTTAGTCCAAAATAATAGTAATCATGATCATCATGAGTAACAAGTCATGATCCACGTTCTGGTTTGGCAGTTTTTCCTCCGAAGACCGACACTAAGACCGACACTTGACCCATCCCAGACTGTAGTCCTTAACCATGGACACGGCTATTCGAATAGATATAATCTCCGCAGAGGGTGTACTCTTTACCCACGAGTAACGGATTCCGTTAGTCCATCGGGACTAATTCCGTCTATGGTCTTTTAATTGAGAACACACCTGACCGCACACACCAGCTTGACTTACCGGTGTCTGGAATCACCCACGACACTCGTTAAGCAAAACTGTATGTGGGGAGGCTACAACCTCGACTAGCATGGGATCACAAAAATTATAACGTGCGCAAACTAGGGGAGCTACCCCCTCGGCTACAACCGGAAACACCCATGCCCCCGGACCAGGTGGCATGTCTACCGGAAACACTCAAAATCCCCAAATGATATGCACTTGGCCATAACTACAACGCGCACACGTGCATGCGGACTTACCGGCTCGCCACCGTGCTTGGCCAATAGGAGAGACGAAGGCGTCGTTAATTGCGCATTGGAAAACAAATCACGGCCTAGTATTTACGGACAAGGCTCAGGGGCTTAGGGGACTAAAAATCCCGGACGGAGGTAGTAGAACTTAACTTGATAGGTGCTGCAGCATCTATGTTTTACTGTGTTGTGCCAGTAGAGTCATGGAACCCGTGCAAACATTGCAAGTTGCTAAACATGCTAGAGTTATCTTAACCCTTTATTGACTACATGTCAAAGTACATGTACTACCCAGCTAAAGTGTCTCTCTCTCTCTCTCAAGTTGACAATCTACAATACTTGAAGTTGACAAATAGTTGCACACAAGGTTCAGGAACACGCACGACAAAAAGAGTATGGTTTTTTAGAGCTCGAGCTACATGGGACCTCCTATCTAGGCCATTGAGTATATGGTTATAGTGGAGTGTTTATTTGCAATCCGGATCGCCACCGGTATGAAAAAACGGATCTTGCGCTATAAATTATAAGTTTGCTTCCATAACAATATTTAAAAAATATTTAACAGGTAAAATAACATCATATTTAGATTCCACACATTTTTATAATAAAATTTCATATATAATATGTTAAAATCAAAGTTACGGTTTAAAAGATACAGATAATTTAGAAAATCATTTGGTTTGACTCAAATATATTCCAAAATAATATTTAAACGTACTTAAAAGGTAAAAATAATCTCATATTTGTATTCTACATATTTTTCTAATCAAATTTCATATATAACATGTTTAAATCGGAGTTACGGTTTAAAAGATATGGATGATTTTAAAAAGCATTTGTTTGACTTAAATATGATCCGCGGATGAATTACCTAAAACATCAGGGTTTTTTTCGAAAAATGTAAAATAACGGTTCGGGTGTGACTTAAATCCGGACGGCGGGTTGATTTCAAGAAAAGACAGGGACTTTTGTGTAAAATACGAAAAATAACGATTCTTTTTAACTTAAAACAAGACTGCGGGTTGAATTCTCTGAAATAGAGGGACTTTTCTGTAAAATGGCATGACGGACGAAAGAAACCCAATTTGCTTTATTATTAGGTAAAGAGGTAAAGATTAATCCGATGTCTGATAGCCTGGGCCCGCTGTAAGCGCTGACGTGGCGCATGATTGTCTACATCGTTTGTTGACTATATATTAGTTTAGATGGAGCGCCCACCCGTCAGCCACCCATACCTCTCCCAAACCCGCAGGTCCTCATGTTGATGCTCGCATGCCAACTTGCGCGGCGACATCGGCGGTGGCTGAGAATCAAAGGGATGGTGCGGGAAGATCTACACGAAGGCGGCGGCCGTGTGGCTTGGGAAAAGCTCGCACATGGTTGGGGCGTCACCGGCGAGCCACATCAACACTGCCGCATCGCCATGGCCCCCCTGCTCACTCCTCCGTTGGGGCGTCGCCGGCGAGCCAGCATCAACACTCCCGCATCGCCATGGCCCCCTCTCACTTCTCCGGTTGGGGCGTCGCCGTCGAGCCAGCATCAACACTCCTGCAGCGCCATGGGCCCTTCACCATTCTCCCGCTCCTCTCACCCTCCTCCTTCTACCCGCCTCCAGCGCCTGCTCTCGCAACCGTGGCCGCTTCTGCTTGCACCGCCCGCCATGGCCACAACTCGACAGAAGCACGCGCACTCCAGGATGCGGCCAAGTCAAAATCAGGCCCACCAAACACTGATTCTCTCCACAAGACCCCAGGATGCGACCAAGCTAAAATCGAGAGACACAATCCAAAATCAACAATCCCAATATTGGATGTGAGGTATTTCAAATTACGGAGCATAGTGATATAAAAGATGGGTTCCCGATTTTCTTCCCCGACAATACGACAACAAGGCAAAGCTGAAAGATTGAATAGAATTCTACACAAGTTTCCATCTAACTTGCTAACCCTTATTGACACGGAGGGATTGACTAGAAGCGGAGTGTGTGGAGGCCGACTTAACGTCATAATCCTATCTCCGAGTATAGTATCAAACAGACAAGAGCAGTCTTCTTCCCCTTTTACTGGCTAGCTAGATTCCATGGTAAAAAATCGTTCATCAGATATCGATAGATACACACGCATGTGCCCTTTGAGCGTATGAAGCTCCCTCAACCTGTAGCAACCATGACAGTGTAGTTAGTTTCACAATCTTTGTTGTTTATGTCACTATTGCATTCATGCACACGTACTGATATTATGCCAGCCGGTTGTGGCTTTTGGGCTTTTTTATTTATTTTGCTAGCTCTTTGTGAGCCAGACTCCTTTGTTGCAGCACATTGCAAGACCTTGTTGAACTACTTTATCTATTTATAAATGTGGCCGTATGAATTGCTCTGATGCAGAGGCCGGGGAGATGTGCCCACTTGAGCTCCCTCTCCTCCTAAATTACCCAAGTCCTCCTTCCTTGTGAACGCGATCTGCGGCAAGATGAACATTGGTCAGTCATGCATGGTACATGGCCCGACAGGCCAAGACAGTTGTGAAGCACACATGTTATTACTGTATTATCCTTTGGTCCATGACAAGATCCCATGCTTTGCCACTCAGAGCCTAAATGTAGGTTATTTTCCTACTCATGTGTTTCGTGGACGCATTCTTACCACCCATAATCTAGCGAGAAACTCGAGTAAATTGTAAAAAAAAAAACACATTTGAAGTTCAGTTCCGGAATTGCCACCACATTTCTTTGGCACCCCAAAAATCTACTGTTTCCTTACTAAAATTCTCAGTAAACACCGATGACCGGTTTAAAGTGAATTAACCTGATTTCTGGCAGTCTGAGCCTGCTGTAAGCACTGACGTGGCACATAATTGTCAACATCGTTGTTCACCGTTAGACTGGATGGAAGGCTCACCCGTCAGTCACCCATACCTCTCCCAAAACCCACAGCTCCTCATGTTGATGCTTGCCGCAGCGGCGGTGGCTGAGCATCTAGGGGGCAACGTAGGAAGATATGCAGTCGTGTGGCTCGGGAGTAGCTCACGCGTGGCTGAGGCGTCGGCGGCGAGCCCGCATCAACCCTCCCGCATCGCATGCTCTCTCCTTGGGCTAAGGCGTCGCCAGCGAGCCGGCATCAACACCCCAGCTCACTCCTGCGGTCAGGGAATCGCCGGCGAGCCCACCATCGGCAACTTCTCCTTTCTTTATCTCTCCCCATCACCTCCTCCTCAGCTTCTCTCGCATCGGCCGCTGCCCGCATCAACACTGCCTCCCGGCGAGCAGAGCTCCGCCGTGGCTCTTCACCATTATCCCGCTCCTCTCACCCTCCTCCTTCTACCCGCCTCATGCACCCACTCTCGCAACCGTGGCCGCTTCTGCTTGCACGAACCGCCATGGCCACAGCTTGGCAGAAGCGCGCGCACTCCAGGATGTGACCAAGTCAAAATTGGGCCCACCCAACACTGATTGTCTCCCCACGACCCCAGGATGCGACCAAGTCAAAATCCAAAATCAACAATCTCAATTGGCTGTGAGGCTTTTAAAGATTATGGATCATAGTGATTGAACGGAATTTTCTTGCCCAACGATACGACAACAAGGCAAAGCTGAAAGATTGAACGGAATTTTTACACAACTCCACGCATTTTTCTATTTTCCATATACTATTATATTAGTCGGATCTTTGTGCAACACACTCCTCCTGATATGATCCTCTGAGCGTCGTTGAACTACATATTTATCCACAAATATACTGTACAATTCTAATCCTTGCCGATCGATCAGGGAGCTTGATTGACAGCCGATATATGTATAAAGAAGAAGAAGAAGAAAAGAATGAAAGAATTGTTTGATCCTTCCTCTCTAGCTCTAGCTAGGCTAGCTAGTTGTCGAGGTGGTGAGCGCGCGTGTCCTCATGCATCAATGTCACAGGGAGGGAGGGAGGGTCAGAGTGCCACGACGGCGAGCAACGCGAGCACGGCGCCCCACACGGCGGCGGCCCTGGCGGCGCCGGAGTCGTCCTGGTGGGTGAGGTCGTGCCGGCCGGTGTCGATCATGATCTTGAAGCGGCAGGTCCCCTGCGACGGGTCGGTGGTGGTGACCACGGAGAGGTTGTTGAAGCCGCAGGATCCCTTCTGCTGGCTGGCTGACTGGAAGAACTGGTTGAAGGCGTAGGAGACGTTGCCCCTGACGTCGAGGCCGCCGCACGACGACCCCGGGCTGAGGCTGGTGCAGTCGGCGTACTGGCACGCGTACCCGACGGCGCCCACGATGGCCAGGTCGGTGGGGCTGGCGTCGGGCCGGAGCACGCACCACTGCTTGGACAGGTACCTGACGCCCTTGGCCGACACGATGCCCTTGCCGCCGGCGAGGCGGAGCGCGTACTTGGGCGAGCCGTCGTAGTTGACGACGCCCCAGTGGTGCTCGAAGTTGCCGGGGTCGACGCTCTTGGCGTCCTCGTCCAGCAGCGCGAACACGTAGACGTCGGGCATCTGGGGCCGGCGCGGGGTGCCCTTGCCGGCGACGATGCGGTCGAAGAGGCCCTAGTTGAACTTCTGCGCTCCGGCGGCGTTGGCGTTGGCGTCGCCGTCGGTGGGCCAGCCGATCTCGCCGACCACGACGGTGATGTTGCCCAGGCCGTGCTTCTCGAGCGCGGCGACGAGGGTGTCGTAGTTGGCGTCGAAGACGTTGGTGTAGAGCACGTTGCCGTCCTGGACGCTGGCCTGCGAGGGGGGCGCCCCCGGGGCCGGGAAGAAGGCGTAGTCGCGCGGGAAGTTGGCGTCGGCGTCCATGGAGAGGAAGGGGTAGATGTTGATGGCGAGCACGCCGCCGCTGTCGAGCAGGAAGCGGACGAGGCTGGTCATGAGGGTGGTGATGTCCGGGCGGAAGTCCCCCGAGGAGGGGCGGCCAGGCCGGCCTTGACGAGCGCCGCCTGCACGTTGCGCACCGCCGGGAGCGTGGCCGCCTCGAACTGGCCCTTGTACGACTTGAGGAACGGCTCGTTGCCCACCGCCACGAACCTTGATCCATCCATGCATGTTCGTTTCTTCTTGGTTGTTTGAATGAAAAAGAAAGAAGAAGAAGAAGAAGAAAAGAGACGTACGTACGTACCGGATGTCGACGCCGTAGTCGGAGACGTTGTGCTGCACCCACTGCTCATCTCTTGTTTGTTCCTTCCGTTTGTTTGACCAAGTCTTTTTTTTTTGCATGGTGTTTGTTTGACCAAGTCGGAGAACGTCGTGCACGCATGACCTCCGCGTGACGTCGCCTCTCGTTATGAATCGCACGTACGCACGTACGAACGTTTTTTCCCCCCTTCTTGAGTCGAAAACACGTGCTGCAGTAGAATTTGTTTTGTTTGGGAAGGCAACAACTTTATTTAAGGCAGGCTCTCTTTTTGCTTTGCGGGGAATTGATTTGCGTTTACCCCTACTTTTGTCTAAATAAAGTAAATACACACGGGCCATTTCCTCCGTACGTATCAATCAATCAACGGGATTTCAATCCATTTTGGCGGATGCCCTTTCCTTTGGCGCAAACACATTTTTTCGTGCCTCCACTCCTCGCCGACGCAAATCCTCGCCCGTTCTTTGCTACCCCTGCTGACTCGCGCTATTATTGCCACGGAATACTATAGTATTATAGAAAACCAAATATAAACCCTCAATTCTTAACCACCTAAAACTTCATATAACAGCAACTGTCCAACTCGATGACCACATAAAGTCAGTTCAGTTGCTTGCACACGTACGTATGCACGTGCCCCTTGTACACGTACTACATGTATGCACGTGTTTTGGGATCCAACCAACGTATGTACTACTGTACTACGCGCCGGTTGGAGGAGCTCAAACGACGACGCCCGCATTTAAAGCCATTTTTTTTCTAATACAAGTCAATCAATGTAGTATCTATTCTACTGGACGCTGACTCAGACTATTGCTGACGCTCTCTCATGTGTTGTTGGTATAGCTGGCCAAACGGGCCGGGCTAAACAGGCCGGCCCGCGAGCACGCCGGCACGGCCCGCCATGGGCCAGGCACGGCACGGGCTAAACGGGCCGTGCCCGGCACGCGGCACGCCTTGGGCCATGCCTGGGCCTGGAGCCTGGGCACGCGGGCCGGCACGGCACGGCCCGTTTAATCTTTTTATATATTTTTTAGATTTATATATATATATATACCTAAAATACAGCCCAATAGGCCTAAAAACCAGCCCAGCAGGCTGAAAATGTGCAGCCCAGCGTGCTAAACGGGCCATCGGGCCGGCCCGTTTACTAATCAGGCCGTGCCTGGGCCAAGGAGCAGCGCCCGTGGGCCGGCACGGCACGGCCCGGCTATTAAACGTGCCATGGCGGGCCGTGCCGGGCCAGGCACGATTAGCACGGGCCGTGCCGTGCCGTGCCGGGCCGGCCCGTTTGGCCAGGTCTGGTTGTTGGATATGGGGCAACGGCTGGGATTAAGTGGAGGAAAGGATGGATCCGCGGGAGGACTCGATGGACCAATCAACGAAGAGCAGTAAAAAAAGTAAAAATAAATCAGGGGGAGAAAAAGAGGGAGAAGCCCAAACGAAACGACACCCAACCAAATCCTCCCTCCCAAGCCGCCGCCGCCGCCGCCGCCGATGCCTCGTCCGCCTCCGCCTCCACCTCCATGCGACGGCCCCGCCCGCGGTCTTCTCCCCCAGCTCGTCTCGTCTCCTCTCCTCTCCGGTCACCGCGCCGCCGTGCTTGAGCTGCGGCGAGCGGCAGAGGTCCGCCGCCGGCTGGCTCAAGCTCCATCCTTGTCCACAATCAAGCACCCCCACCGCCACCGCGCCCTCCTGGCCGCCTGCCCACGGCGCCGCAAGTCAAGTCCGCAGGATCCCCTCCAAAAGCGTCGGATTCGGATGTGTGAGTTCTCTTCTTCTTTCTCTTCCTCTCTGCATCTGCATCTATCTAATGTGTGGGTGTGGGTGTGGGTGTGGGTGTGGGTGTGGTTGTGGGTGTGGGTGGATGCAGGCAGTTTGATGAGACGATCCCATCTCCATCTCATCTTCTCGTGTCAAGGACGCCATGGAAGAGGTTTCGCTTCTCTTCATTCATGAGCAGGATCAGGATCAGGATCTTTCTTGAACAAACTTAATTATTGGCATGCAGATTCATGAATCAATTTAATTTTTGTTTGTGCTGTAGGTAAGATGTTTGTAGCAAAAATAATCTATTTTTCATGCAACCATTACATTTTCTCTCACTAACGTGTGGGGGTATGTGGTTGCGTGCAGGCAGCGTCATCCCATCTCATCTGCTTGTGTGAAGGACAGGGGCCCTGGAGGAGCTGCTCCCCTGCGGGTTCAGTGGCTGCTCCGACACTGACGGCATGGAAGGTCCTCGCTTGCCCTTACCTCTCCCTGTTCGGTTCCGTTCATGAGCAGATTTAATTTTTGGCAGATTCACGAATCAATTTTGTCCCACAAGTTGGAGCTTTATGTGGTTGCGACTAGGGATTATTGTAATGCTATTCGCTTTCACTGGATGGACGTGTGAATGAAATTACATGTGTTAGTCAAATGAACAAATTAGATGACCCCCCATGCCTACAAGCCTTCTTGGATTAAAATTAAATGGTTTATTGATGTCTAGTTTCTGCATGTTCTGGTTGGTTGTGAAACACATGCGGTTTTTCTAGGCCGATTCAGTTTTTTGGTTCTGTCTTGTTCTAGCCTTCTAGGTCGATTCAGTTTTTCATTTTCTCTCTTTATGATTTAAACACGAACTGCAGATCCAGTATCTGTTTGATCATCCATGTGCCATATATATGGAGCTGTCTGTAGCATTTGATCACTACTACTACTAGTTGCAGCAACTAGTAGTGCCTTAACAATGGGCTCTCTCTGGAAAACAAGTCTTCTTGAGGAGAAATCTAACTGTACTAAGTACCAGCAGTAAGTATCTTCTCTTTGCACCCCTAACAGCTTAGATTGTTTTTTTTAACTTGTTAAAATCGTGGAAGATGTTTAGCAGCTGCTTCTCTTGGAAGCTGCTCTTTCTAAACATAGTCATGGATATGTACGTACTTGCTTCATATACCATACCTTTTCAGAAATATATATCAGCTATTCTTGCAGTATTTAAGATGTTTGAATGAGAAATTACCATTTTCGTGCCTCCATTAATTTTTTTCCTCTGAATAAACTGCTCTTCTGTTGCTCGTGAAGGAAAGAAATTGGTAAGAATCTACACATCTACACGAGAACATTCGTAGTTGAAGGACTTAGTCTGACCATTTCGCACTCGATCATTTCTTTTCTATCTTGCACCTATGCTTAATATGGTTTTGCTATCTATTCTGGAACTGCAAATATGTTTATATCAAGATGTATATAAATCAAGCAACACACGCATTGTAGTTTGTTACTTCTTGGTTTTCTAACTTGTGTCAAAAACTTTCAGCATGTTATCAGAATGGTAGCTTGTATTGCTGCAGAGCCCATTTCTATCCTGGAAAGCATGGATTCTGTAGGGTAAGCAGGCATCCGAAGGTTAGCTATGTTTGATGCATCATGCATTTTCCCTCTTTTCTTATGACGCTTCTGTATATTTCTTTCAGATATGTAAAATGGGACGTCAAACCTGAGAACTTTCATCTCAGCCAGCCTGGAACTCCTCAAGAAAAGAAACCTTTTCTTGTAGATCTTGGATTAGGTAAGCAACTCTTTATCTAGATCCTTGTTACTTGTTAGTTTTCGCTGCAGGGTTACTGGTAGAATGCTGTTGCTAGTGTACTGGTAGTTCAGATGATTCAAACTTGATAATCTTGACTACTTTGGACCTTCGGTGTTCTTCATTGCTTTTTGTTTCTGGAACTCTGGATCATATAAGATTTATCATTTGGCAGCAATAAAGTGAGAAGCTTATTTATGATTCATCACTTGTCCAAATTCAATAGGGCAGACGTGAGTTTCTTTCTTCTGTTGGTCTTTCTAATGGCTTGGACCGACTTTTCTTTTTTTTCTTTTTTGGTTGTAGTAATGCCTAGTTTCTCTATGTTATGGTTGGTTATGAAACACGAGAAAATTTTCTAGGCAGATTCAGTTTTTGGGTCCCGTCTTGTTCCAGGTCGATTCAGTTTTTATTTTTTTCTCTCTTTCCGCTTTAAATACGAGCAGCACATTCCAATGTCTATGTGATCATCCAAGTGCCATGGAGCCGTCTGCAGCGTTTGATCAATACTACTAGCTACAACAACTAGTAGTGCCTTAACAGTGCATGGTCTCTCTCTGAAAAACAAGTCATCTTGAGGAGAAATCAAACTGTAGTAAGTACCAACAGTAAGTAGGTTAATTACTGCTAGTACATGTACACCCGTCTCTTAAAAAAATTAGTTGCGGCCAGCCACATAATCGATCGAGTTATTAATAGTTTTGTTGCCCAGAGGAGTGAGATACTCCACTATTGAATAGTAGTGGTTGTATTGGATGTTGTGGAATCATTTGTAGTCGGCGGGCTACTGATGAGAGATATCAAGGAATCTGTTTGCTTGGGCCTAGCCTGTGGAATTCATGGAATTCGACATGGCAATCGTGAGCATTTCTCTTGTGTTGGCATTCCTAACAGCTTAAGCTGGCTTCTTTCTTCTTTTTTTGTATTCATGGAAGATGTTTACCAGCTGCTCCTCTTTGAAGCCACTCTTTCTGAACATACAACTGTACTGCCATGGATATCTGCTTGCTTGAAGTAGGATATATCTTTTCAGAAATATATCAGTTGTTCTTGCTGTAGCTAAGATGTTTGAATGAGAAACTACCGTTTTCATGTACCCACTCATTTTTTTCTGTGACTACACAACTCTTTTCTTGCACGGGAAGGAAAGACATTGATAAAAATCTACACATCGACGTGAGAACATTCATAGTTGAAGGACTTAATTTGACCAATTCTTTTCACACTAAATCATTTCTTTCCTATCTTGCACCTATGCCTAATATGGTATCGCTATCTATTCTGGAACTGCAAATATATTTACATCAAGTAAAGCAACACAAGCATTGTAGTTTGTTGCTTCCTGGTTTTCAAACTTGTGCGTCAGGCATTTTTGATTTTATAGGCCCTTTTTTTTACCAAGGCATGGCCGTGGGCAGTGTCGCTTTGGTGTTGTTCAATGTGTACTATTCCGTTCTTAGATGGTGAGGGATGATGTTGTATTGCTGAATGGGTTCCAGGACACGTACAAGAATTGTTTTTCATTTGGTTTGGTCAACATTTATTATGATTTGCTTAAACCACATATGTTGTAGAGTAGCTCCAAGTGTATGCGTCCTACATCCTGCTTATCAACCCTCAACACATGTTTACATTCTTTAAAGCCATGGACCTTTGCTCACTTGTTTCCCCAAAGTTGTTCTTTTTTCATTTGTGTTTTCCTCTTGCAGAGGTGATCGTTGTTGTGATGAAGCTGCAGTGGTGGCGTAGGTAAGATAAGGCACTCCCTTCCTCTCATGTCTTTCTCTTCCGCTCTGTGTGTCCATGGCCATAGAGCCATGGTAGGATCTATGCTGGCCATGGAAATTTCTATGATTTGAGGCTATGGTAATAGTCTGTTGTGATAACCAGCGCCACCATTTCTCTTCTGCTGTTTGAGTCCATGACCATGGTGTCATGGAGAGCTTTGTGCTCGCCATCGCGCCATGGCAATCTCTAGTTTTTTTTGGCTGTGGTGATGGTCACCATTTGAGTGGATTTAGCCCCGGAGAATTAAGTGTTTTAGATTGCCTCATGGTTTATAGAATCTATTAATCCCCAATCTGGCACTATTTCTGGTTTGTCTACTGAATTTCTTCACTATTTCTGTGTAGACTATGTATGCTTTTTTGCCAGTTGCTATTAATTGTTCGCTGTATTTTTTCTTGACCTGCATATCTGGAATCAAATGGCCATGGACTAGTAAAATTTCTTACTTGTAAGGAAGGTATGGGAGAAACAAATAGTACCCTTTTGACATTTATGAGATAAAAGTGTCATAGAAACAATCTGTCATGTGAAATTGTCATATATTCCCTATCTGTGTTGGGCATAAACCAGTCATATCTGCCTAACTTAGTCCTTTGTTGTGTATCTAGAAACATGTTGCCTGAAGCTATTTCCTAGCTTCGTTGACCTAGTGAGATAAACCTAGGTGGATTCTAGGTGTGAAACGCATTTTTCATATTCTGAGACTTTGAGAACAGAGTCGTCGCTCTGTTGGTAAGTTGTGTAGGTGCATGTTTGAGTCTTAGACTCCATTTGTCTCAGGTTGTTTCTTCTATAAAAGAATGCCGCCAAGGGCTTCTGTTTGGTCTCGTTTTTTTATATTCTGAGACCTTGAATATAACTTCCTGTAGTTTTGTTATCATTCTGCATTTCGAGAACCACTGAGACTCTTGTTGATTTGTTTTTGTTGTCCTCACATCTTAGATGGACATGAAAACACTTGCTCTTAGATGTGGCACCACTATACTTTTGGTCCATGTTCTAACTGTCAGGAATATGATACTACACTTGGTTTTATCTCCTGGTTTTCAGAGTTGGATGAAGAACTATCGTACTGGAAGCTACTTTGTTGCTTCTAGTTGCTATTGTATATTAGATGATAATTGATTTGTAGTCCTGTGATGATCAAGGGTGTTTCTTCCCGGACATAGCTATTGTGTTTAATTTTGGTTTGGTCACTATTATGATTGCTTAAGCTGTCTCTAGTGTTGTGCGTAAGTGTTAAGAGTGTAAAGTTTCATCATGTTTCCTTTTTCAGGAAATTTAGCTTATTTTTTGAGGTCACCTAATCTTCTACAACCTTGGCAATGGCGGCTGCCTCTTCTTGGTTCAGGTGAGCGCTTGATATCCTCTCTCTATTGCTCTGAGTTGGTGTCCGGCCATCAAGTCGTTGATTTAGTGTTCAGATATGTGGTGGTGGTCTTTCGATGGGCCACCACAATCATGTGGAGAATGCTGGATTTTTGTCCCTATTAGATGGCTGGATTGATAGTTTTCAAATGTTAAGCATTTTGGGTAGCAAAGGGCTTAGTTGGATTAGAAATGTGAAAACTAAGTCCTCAATTAATCAAATGCTGCCTCTCAGCTATGGAGCAAAACTATATCATTTGGTCTTGGTTATGTTGTCGCCGTGCTGGACGAAATGGGAATATATGCACTAGTTTTTTACATTCTGTTGTAACTAGGTGGGTTGATTGTTGTCAAATGCTTAAAATCAGAGAATGGTTTGAGTTGTTGGTTGTTTTTGTCCCGAGATCAAAATGCATGTGATTAGATAATCCAGTACTATATGGCAAACCATTTGGGTATGATATAGTGACTATTCATCATGGTTATGCTACTGTTTCTATCGTGATTCAATGGATATGCTTCTTGACAATGTAAGTATTGGTAGGTGATTCTTGGTCTTCTTTGATAGGATTGAATAATAAAAGAGAGATATTCTCTACTTGATTTCTTACCAAATGTTAGCGATGTGCTTTGTGCTACTGATAAGTGTGGCACACCTGACCTATTCCCATGTGTTGGTGCTGCGTGCAGTGAATATAGGAATACATTGGCTTGACTGGTTGTAACTTGCCATAGAGCTTATTCTAACAATGCATCATGGAAGAATCTTGGTTTCTAGTTGGTACTGTCTACTAGGTGACGTTTGATTTTTTAGGCCTTTTTTCACCATGGCATGGGCATGTGTAGTGTTGCCTTGGTGCTGTGCTATGTGTACTATTCCGTTCTTAGATAGTGAGGGATGATGTTGTATTGTTGAATGGGTTCGAGAACATACATACAAGAATTGTTTTTCATTTGGTTTGGTCAATATTTATCATGATTTGCTTAAACCATAGATGTCGTGGAGTAGCTTCCAGTGCTTGTGTCGTGCATAGTGCTTATCTAGCCTGAACACATGTGTACATTCTTTACTGCCATGGAACTTTGCTCACTTGTTTCTCCAAAGTAGTTCTTTCTTCATTTGAGTTTTCCTCTTGCAGAGGTGATCGTTGTTGTGATGAAGCTGCAGAGGTGGCATAGGTAAGATAAGGCACTCCCTTTCTCTCGTAGGCTTTCTCTTCTGCTGTGTGTGTCCATGGCCATCGAGCCATGGTAGGTTCTATGCCGGCCATGGAAATTTCTAGGATTTGAGGCTATGGTGATGGTCTGTTGTGATAACTAGTGCCACTGTTTTTCTTCTGCTCTTTGTGTCCATGACCATCGTGTTGTGGTGAGCTCTGTGCTCGCCATCATGACATGGCAATCTCTAGTTTTTTTTTGGGCTACGATGATGGTAACCGTTTGAGTGGATTTAGCCCTGGAAAATAAGTGTTTTAGATTTCCTCGTGGTTTATAGAATCACTTAATCCCCAATTCGGCACTATGTCTAGTTTGTCTACTGAAAATTTTCATTATTTCCGTGTAGACTATATATGCGATGCACACTTCAGACTTTTGTACATGCATGGGTCGAATATTGTTATGCTATAATTTTGTGTTGTGTCCATTCGAGAGAGACCTGACTAGGCCGTTTTAGGTTGAGGGAACTTGGTAAGCTCAAGGGACACGTCGAAGTTGGTTTGTCAACTGAAAGGCGCTCGACATCGAGACTGTCCAGCAGTTTGTACACGGTGGGATGATATGGGCTTACATGACTGCCTCTTCAGCTACAACTACTTGGGTGAGTCCCTGATTTCTCCTTCCTCCTCTGTTTTCTCTGGGTGCTAGCTTTTGAGTTATGGCCATACCGTGTTCTGTTCTGGCCATCGAGCCGAAGATCTAGTGGTTGTCGTCTATCCTATGGTTTTATGATGTTAGTGTTTTCATGTTTAGGTTTAGTCATTTGCTATGTGTTGATGATGATGATGATTCTTGCAAATGATGTGTTAGGCACATTTACAGAGTTGGATGAAGAACCATTTCAAAAAAAATACTTTACTAAAATTTATTTAGATGGAACAGACTCTTGTTTAATTGTTATTTTGTTGTGCTGGCATTTTCACTTTGAACTATAAATTTTGCAACTACAGCCTGCTTTTTTGCCAATTGCGATTAATTGTTCACGGTATTTGTTCTTAAGTGCATATCTGGAATCAAAAGCCACGAACCAGTCAAATTTTCTTATTTGCAAGGAAGGTATGGTAGACCCAAATAGTTCCCTTTTGAACATTTAATGAGATAAAAGTGTCGTAGAAACAAGCAGTCATGTGAAACCATCATATATTCCCTACCTATACTGGGAATAAATCAGCCATATCTGCCTAACTTAGTCCTTGTTGTGTATCCAGCAACTGGTTGCCTGAAGCTATTTCCCAGCTTCGTTGACCTAGAAAGATAAACCTAGGTGGATTCTAGGTATGAAACCCACTTTTCTTATTGTGAGACTTTGAGAACAGAGCCGTCACTCTGTTGGTAAGCTGTGAGGGTGCACGTTTGAGTCATAGACTCCACGGGGTCTCAGGTTTTTTCTTCTATAAAAAAATGCCACCAAGGGCTCCTGTTAGGTATCTTTTTTCTATATTCTGAGACCCTGAATATAACTTCCTGTAATTTTGTTATCATTCTTCATTTCAAGAATCACAGATTCTAAAGTTGATTAGTAAAAAGAATTTATCTTCAATAAATTTGTTATCATCCTCTGTTATGTATTGTTGAATCAAGTGGTCAAAATAAGAAATTAGATGGTCATTTCATTTATTTAGCTGCAAGCATGCAACAGACTCTTGGTTATTTTTTACCTGTCCTAGCATCTTTGATGGACATGAAAACACTTGATCTTAGATGTGGCACCAATATACTTTAGGTCCATGTTATAACTGTCAAGAATATGATACAATGTTGGGTTTTATCTCTGGGTTTCCAGAGTTGGATGAAGAAATGTCGTACTGGAAGCTACTTGGTTGCTATTGTCTAGTAGATGATAATTGATTTATAGTCCTGTGATGACCAGGGGTGTTCCTCCCCTAACATAGCTATTGTGTTCAATTTTGGTGTGGTCACTATTATGATTGCTTAAGCTATCTCTAGTGCTCTGCATAAGTGTTAAGAGTGTAAAGTTTCATCATGTTTCCTTTTACAGGAATTTTAGCTTATTCTTTGAGGTTGCCATATCTTCGACAACCTCGGCGATGGCGCCACCTCTTCTTGGTTCAGGTGAGCCCTTGATGTCCTCTCTCCTGCTCAAAGATGGGGTTCGGCCAACAAGTCATTGATTTAGTGTTCAGATAAATGGTTGTGGTCTTCCGATGGGCCACCACGATCATGTGAGCTTGCTGGATTTTTGTCCCTATTAGCTGCCTGGATTGATAGTTTTCAAATGTTCAACATTTTGGGCAGCAAAGGGCTTAGTGGGATTAAAAATGGTCAAACTAAGCCCTCAAATGTTGCCTCACAGCTATGGAGCAAAATTATATGATTTGGTCTTTGTTATCTTGTCTCCATGCTGGAAGAAATGGGAATATATGCACTAGTTTTTACATTCTTTTGTAACTAGGTAGGGTTATTGTTGTCAAGTGCTTAAAATCAGAGAATGGTTTGAGTTGTCGATTGTTTTTGTGCTGAGATCAAAATGCATGTGATTAGATAACGCGGTACTCTGGCATGATATAGTGACTATTCATCATGGTTATGCTTCCGTTTCAATTGTGATTCAATGAATACGCTTCTTGGTAGTATTGGTAGGTGATTCTTTGTCTTCTTTGATAGGATTGAACAAGAAAAGAGTGATATTCTCTACATGATTTCTTACCAAATGTTAGTGATGTGCTTTGTGGTACTGATAAGAAGTGTGGCATGCTTGACCTATTCCTATGTGCTGGTGCTGCGTGCAGTGAATATAGGAATACAATGGCTTGACTGATTGTGACTTGCCACAGAGCTTATTTTAACAGAGCATCATGGAAGAAGCTTGGTTTCAAGTTGGTACGGTCTACTAGGTGACGTTTGATTTTATAGGCCTTTTTTCACCAAGGCATGGGCTTGTGTAGTGTTGTCTTGGTGATGTGCAATGTGTAGTATTCCGTTCTTAGATGGTGAGGGATGATGTTGCATTGCTGAATGGGTTCCAGAACATACATTCGAGAATTTTTTTTCATTTGGTTTGGTCAATATTTATCATGATTTGCTTAAATCATATGTGTCGTGGAGTAGCTTCAAATGCATGCGTCGTGCATAGTGCTTATCTACCATGAACACATGATTACATTCTTTACAGCCATGGAACTTTGCTCACTTGTTTCCCCAAAGTTGTTCTTCTTCATTTGTGTTCTCCCCAATGCTGCAGAGGTGGCGTAGGTAAGATAAGGCACTCCCTTCCTCTCCTATGCTTCCTCTTCTGTTCTGTGTCTCCATGGCCATCGAGCCATGGTAGGTTCTATACTGGCCATGCAAATTTCTAGGGTTTGAGGCTATGGTGATGGTATGTTGTGATAACTAGTGCCACTATTTCTCTTCTGCTCTTTGTGTCCACATCCATCGTGTCGTGGTGAGCTCCGTGCTCGCCATCGTGCCATGGAAAGCTCTAGTCTTTTGGGCTATGGTGATGGCCGCCCTTTGCGTGGATTTAGCCCCGGAGAATAAGTTTTTTAGTTTGACTTGTGGTTTATAGAATCAATTAATACACAATCCAGCACTATTTCTGGTTTGTCTACCGGATTTTTTCATTATTTCCATGCAGACTATGTATGCGATGCACTTGAGACTTGACCTCTACCTTTCAAGTTTTGATAAGCTCGAATATTGTTATGCTATAATTTTGTGTTTTGTACATTCGAGAGAGATCTGACTAGGCTGTTACAGGTTGAGGGAACTTGATAAGCTCAAGGGACATGTGGAATTTGGTTTGCCAACTAGAAGGCGCTCGGCATCGAGACGGTCCAGCAGTCCGTACACGGTGTGATGATAAAACTTCCATGAATGCATCAGCTACAACTACTTGGGTGAGTCCCTGATCTGGGCTCCCATTGTATGCGTCCTACATCTTGCTTATCAACCCTCAACACATGGTTACATTCTTTAAAGCCATGGACCTTTGCTCACTTGTTTCCCAAAGTTGTTCTTTCTTCATTTGTGTTTTCCTCTTGCAGATGCGATCGTTGTTGTGATAAAGCTGCAGTGGTGGTGTAGGTAAGATAAGGCACTCCCTCCCTCTCATGTGCTTTCTCTTTCGCTCTGTGTGTCCATGGCCATCAATCCGTGGTAGGTTCTATGCTGGCCATGGAAATTTCTAGGATTTGGGGCTATGGTGACGGTCTGTTGTGATAACTAGCGCCACCATTTCTCTTCTTCTCTTTGTGTCCACGACGTGTCATGGTGAGCATTGTGCTCGCCATCGCGCGATGGCAATCTGTAGTTTTGTTGGGCTGTGGTGATGGTCACCATTTGAGTGGATTTAGCCCTGGAGGACTAAGTGTTTTAGATTGCCTCATGGTTCATAGAATTTATTAATCCCCAATATGGCACTATTTCTTGTTTGTCCACTGAATTTCTTCATTATTTCTGTGTAGACTATGTATGCTTTTTTGCCAGTTGCAGTTAATTGTTCGCGGTATTTGTTCTTGACCTGCATATTTGGAATCAACTGGCCAGGAACCAGTCAATTTTTCTTATTTGTAAGGAAGGTATGGGGGAAACAAATAATACCCTTTTGACATTTTATGAGATAAAAGTGAGATAGAAATAATCTGCCATGTGAAATCATCATATATTCCCTATCTGTGTTGGGCATAAACCAGTCATATCTTCCTAACTTAGTTCTTGCTGTGTATCTAGAAACTGGTTGCCTGAAGCTATTCCCCAACTTCATTGACCTACTGATATAAACCTTGATGGATTTTAGGTATTTCTTAGCTTGGTTGGCCTACTGAGATGAACACTTTTTCTTTTTTGTGAGACTTTGAGAACAGAGTCGTTGCTCTGTTGGTAAGGTGTGCGGATGCATATTTGAGTCTTAGACTCCGCGGTGTCTCAGCTTGTTTCTTCTATATATAAAAAATGCCGCCAAGTGCTCCTGTTTGGTCCCCCTTTTCATATTCTGAAACCTTGAAATATAACTTCCTGTAATTTTGTTATCATTCTGCATTTCAAGAACCACCGATTGTAAAGTTGATTTGTAAATCGTTTACGCAATCTCTCCTGTTGCGCATAAGTGTTAAGAGTGTAAAGTTTCATCCAATTCCTTTTTTTTCATGAATTTTAGGTTATTCTTTGAGGTCTCCTAATCTTCTACAACCTCGGCAGTGGTGGCTGCCTCTTCTTGGTTCAGGTAAGCCCTTGATGTCCTATCTCTCTCTTCCTCCGAGATGGTGTCTGGCCATCAAGCCATTGATTTAGTGTTCAGATCTACGGTGGTGGTCTTTCGGCGGTCCATCAAGCCATTGATGTTCGTCCCTATTAGCTGGCTGCGTTGATTGTTTTGAAATGTTAAGCATTTTGGGCAGCTAAGGGTTTAGTTGGATTCAAAATGTGAAAACTAAGCCCTCGAACTAACCAAATGTTGCCTCTCAGCTATGGAGCAAAATTATATGATTTCGTCTTTGTTTATTATCTTGTCGCCTTGCTGGACGCATGATGGTAACCATTTGAGTGGATTTAGCCCTGGAAAATAAGTGTTTTAGATTGCCTCGTGGTTTATAGAATCACTTAATCCCCAATTCGGCACTATGTCTAGTTTGTTTACTGAAAATTTTCATTATTTCTGTGTAGACTATGTATGCGATGCACTTGAGACTTCTGTACATGCATGCCTCGAATATTGTTATGCTATAATTTTGTGTTGTGTCCATTCGAGAGAGACCTGACTAGGCCATTGCAGGTTGAGGGAACTTGGTAAGCTCAAGGGACACGTGGAAGTTGATTTGTCAACTAGAAGGCGCTCGACATCGAGACCGTCCAGCAGTCTGTACACGGTGGGATGATATGGGCTTACATGACTGCCTCCTCAGCTACAACTACTTGGGTGAGTCCCTGATCTCACCTTCGTCCTTTGTTTGTTTTAGGCACTAGCTTTTGAGCTATGGCCACACCTTGCTCTTTTCCGGCCATCGAGCCAACGATCTAGTGGTTGTTGTCTGTCCTATGGTGCTATGATGTTAGTGTTTTCATGTTCAGGTTTAGTCATTTGCTATGGGTTAATGATGATGGTGATTCTTGCAAATGATGTGCAAGGCAAATTTCCAGAGTTGGATGAAGAACTGTCATACTGGAAGTTACTTGGTTGCTTCTAGTTGCTATTGTCTAGTAGATGATAACTGATTTACTATGATTTCTTAAGCTATCTCTAGTGTTGTGCATAAGTGTTAAGAGTGTAAAGTTTCACCATGTTTTCCCAGGTAATTTAGCTTATTCTCTGAGGTAGCCTAATCTTCTACAACCTCGGCAGTGGTGGCCACCTCTTCTTGGTTCAGGTGAGCCCTTTATGCCCTCTATTTCTCTCTTGCTTTGAGATGGTGCCCGGCCATCACGCCGTTGGTTTAGTGTTTAGATCTGCGGTGGTGGTCTTCTGGCGGGCCACCACAATCATGTAAGGTTGTTGGATTGATTCTTTCGAAATGTTAAGAATTTTGGGCAGCAGAGGGCTTAGTTGTATTCAAAATGTGAAAACTAAGCCCTCAGCTATGGATCAAAATTACTCCATCCGTTTCTAAATACAAGACCTTTTAGAGATTTCAATACGGACTATATGCGGATGTATATAGACACATTTTAGAGTGTAGATTCACTCATTTTGCCCCGTTGTAATCAGTATTATAATCTCTAAAAAGGCTTATATTTAGGAACGGAGGGGGTACGATTTAGTCTTTGTTTGTTATCTTGTCGCCTTGCTGGACAAAATACGGTGGTTTCAGTCCTCAAAAAACTAGCAGCAGTGTTCACATGAGCGGCAGTATGAAGGGTGATGAAATAGTAGATCACTTCCATGTTTTTTGTATTAATTTACATTATTTGTCTTGGCTTGGAAGTTTCCATGTTATTGTTAATTGTTTATAGTATTTCTTCTTGACCTGCATAGCTGCAATAAACTATCATGAACCAAATGAATTTTATTATTTTTAACGAAGGTTTGGGAGAATCAAATAGTACCATTTTGGCATTCTGTGAGGCAAAATAGTCATAGAAACAATCAGTCCTGTGTAATCAATACATTTACCCTATCTCTATTGGGCATACACCGGCAATATCTGCCTAACTTAGTCCTTGATATGTATCTAGAAACTGGTTGCCCAAAGCTATTTCTTACTCGTTGACGTACTGAGATAAACATTGGTGGATTCTAGGTATGAAACCCACTTTTCATATTGTGAGGCTTTGAGAACTGAGCAGTCACTCTATTGCGAACCTGTGCAGGTGCACGCTCGTGTCTCAGACTCCACAGGGCACCAAGGTTGTTTTCCCTATAAAAGAATGCCGCCAAGGTCTCCTTGTTGGTCTTTTTATAGCGAGTCACTGAATATAAGTTCCTGTGTTTTGTTATCATTTCGTGTTTCAAGAACCACATATTGTAAAATAGATTAATAAACTATTTTCTACTTCTTGAGGTTTGTTATTATTTTTTGTTTATGTATTGTTAAACCAGTGGGCGAAACTAGAAGTCAAACGGTCATTTCACATCATGAAGCCTTTTGGCCCTACTCCCTTCTGGATACTTTAATATTTTTAGGAGGGTAGCCGGATCCTGGTAGTTCACTACCATTCAAGTTTTAGTTGTGTTAAGATGAATATTTCGAAACTAGGACATCACTTGTAGACAACTGAGTCGAAAGGAGAGCAGCTCGGTTAAAAAAATATTTTCTGAAAATTTATTTAGCTGCTACAGACTATTGTTTAATTATTATTTTGCTCTGCTGGCATTTTCACTAGCGATTTGTAAATTTTGCAACTAAAACCTGCTATTTTGCCAATTGCGATTCATTGTTTGCGGTATTTGTTCTTGACCTGCATATCTGGAATCAAATGCCACGAACCAGTCAAATTTCCTTATTTGTAAGGAAGGTATGGGAGAATCAAATAGTACCCTTTTGACATTTTATATATGAGATAAAAGTGTAATAAAAGCGACCTGTCATGTGAAATCATCATATATTCCCTATCTGTGTTGGGCGTAAACCAACCATTTCTGCCTAACTTAGGCCTTGATGTGTACCTAAAAAATGGTTGCCCGAAGCTATTTCCCAGCTTCGTTGACCTACATATACTGAGATAAACCTTGATGGATTTTAGGTATTTCCCAGAGTCGTCACTCTATTGGTAAGCAGTGCAGGTGCACGTTTGAGTCTTAGACTCCGCGGGGTCTCAGGTTGTTTTGTCTATAAAGAAATGCCGCCAAGGGCTCCTATTTGGTCCCTTTTTTTATATTCCGAGACCTTGAAATATAACTTCGTGTAATTTTTGTTATCATTCTGCATTTGAAGAACCACCAATTGTAAAGTTGATCTGTAAATTGTTTAAGCAATCTCTTGTGTTTTGCAGAAGTATCAAGAGTGTAAAGTTTCATCCAGTTCCTTTTTTCCAGGAAATTCAGGTTATTCTTTGAGGTCTAATCTTCTACAACCTCGGCAGTGGTGGCTGCCTCTTCTTGGTTCAGGTGATCCCTTGATGTCCGATCTCTCTTTTGCTCTGAGATGGTGTCTGGCCATCAAGCCATTGATTTAGTGTTCCGTTCTGTGGTGGTGGTCTTCCGACGGGCCACCACAATCATATGAGATTGCTGGATTTTTGTCCTAATTAGCTGGCTGGATTGGGTGTTTAAAACTGTTAAGCATTTTGGGCAGCAAAGGGCTTAGTTGCATTCAAAATGTGAAAACTAAGCCCTCGAACTAATCAAATGTTACCTCTCTGCTATGGAGCAAAATTATGTGATTTGGTCTTTGTTTATTATCTAGTCGCCTTGCTGGACCAAATGGGAATATATGCACTTGTTTTTGACATCATGTTGTAGCTAGGTAGGGTGATTGTTTTCAAATGCTTAAAATCAGAGAATGGTTGGTTAGAGCTGTTGATTGTTTTGACCCGTGATCAAAATGCATGTGATTAGATAATCCTGTACTATATGTCAGAACATTTGGTCATGATATAGGGTCTGTTTTGCTTTTGCCCAGGTTGGCCCTGCCAACGCACGGGCGAGCCAAAAAATTGGCATTGCTTTTCTGCGCCTGCGTCTTGCCGTCGCGTTGGCAAGAAATTGAACCGGAGACCCGAGGGCAGCATTGACAACGCATGGGCTTTGATCCAAACACTGCTGGGGCAGTTGGTCAACGCCAATTATTTGGCTTGGCAGGCTGGGGCTTCGAACCAAACTGGCTCATAGTGACTATTCATCATGGTTATACTACTGTTGGAGGTGTGATTCTACGGATATGCTTCTTGGCAATGTGAGTATTGGTAGGTGATTGTTTAATAGGATTGAACAAGAAAAGAGAGATATTCTCTACTAGATTTCTTACCAAATCTTAGTGTTTGTTCTTTGTGCTGCTTATAAGAAGTGTGGCATGCCTGACCTATTCCCATGTGTTGGTGCTGTCCGCAGTGATTATAGGAATACGATGGCTTGACTGATTGTAACTTGCCATGGAGCATATTTTAGGAGAGCATCATGAGATAATCTTGGTTTCTAGTTGGTACTGTCAACCAGGCGAAGTTTTGTTTTATAGGCCTTTTGCCACCAGGGCATTGACGTGTGTGGTGTTGTTTTGGTGTTGTGCAATGTGTGTATTATTCCGTTCTTAGATGGCGAGGGATAAAGTCGTATTGTTGAATGGGTCCCAGAACACATACAACTATTGTTTTCAATTTGGTTTTGTCCATAATTAATATGATTTGCTTAAACCATAGATGTGTTGAAGTAGCTCCAAGTGTATGGGTCGTGCATAGTGTTGATCTACCTTAACACATATTTACATTCTTTAGAGCAATGGACCTTGGCTCACCTGTACATATTTATTTTGTCAGCATGCACCTCTTGTTGTTGACGCATTAGAGAGAGGACCTGACACGTCCCGGCTGTTTCTTTGAATATTATAGGAGATTATAGCTACGGGGAGAAAAAAAAAGGTGGAAGTCGCAGGCTAAGGGAAGGGAAAGGTGATACTCCACATGGGATCGATACTAGGCTGATGGGCTCGATCTCAGCTGGGCAGTTGAGGAAAAAAGGAGGTGAAATTAAGGCCCAAGTTTTGTTTGCCACAAGACTTGTTCCTTTAAGGGGCCAGGCCATATTTATCTTGCTGCCGCGGACACATGTTTTTTTTTATGGTTGGTTTATGACGATTCACAACAAAAGTTGGCATGCAGGCAGGTTGTATGATTAAGTTTGTGTGGTCTGCACTTTGGGTTGTTGTTGATGTGTTTGTGAAACATAGATATATATGCAATCAAAGTGGGTGTATGTCAAGTTTTCTTTGTTTGGTATCGAACCCAAGGAGCGTATACATATATACTTTGAAGTTGTCGATCGAAATGGTTGTATGTATTGAACTCACTCATCTACTGGTCCTTTCCTTGCTTATTTATATTTGTGGAATTTGCCGTGCCTCATTGGATTTATTGTGTGCCTAATTATCAAACATCATTTTTTGGAGGAACTTGGCATATATAGATTGAATTGATGATGAGTTATGTATTGGCTGCCCCAAGTTGGGTTAGTTATATTAGTTCCCCTGTATGTAGAATGTATCCGAATGTATGTTATTTCTCCCTCGTCAATAATCCAGTGAAACATGCATATTCATCTGTCCATCATCAGGTTTGGGTATCTCTTGTACAGAATGAACACAAGTTGGCACCATGCATCAAAGGAAGAAACTTAACAATTAGCCGATATACATGCAAGCATCAAAAACACACTTTGATATGCATATACTCCCTCCGTCTCATAATGTAAGATGTTTTTTTGACACTATCAAACAATTAGTTGGACTCTTTTCTCTCTTCTCTCTTCTCTGCCTTCACGCCAGTGATTTGGCTGGATGCCCTGGTTGATGGAGCAAGGGTATTCCGGCTCAAAAAAAAAGAAACAGAATAGACAGATTACTGACTTGGTTGGGTAGGACTGGACTGGACGTCACGCTGGGCCTGCCAAATCTCAAACGAACGGACCAATCTCGATCGTTCCTTAATTCTCTCGTCTTCCACCTCCTCGAAACCAGAAGCTCCTTAATTCTCTCGTCTACGCACGCACGCTTCATCTCATCTCCGTTGTGATCCAACCATTGGCTAATGCTTCCATCCACGTCTAGCGGAAGCTCCTTAATTCTCTCCTCCACTAAACTCCCTTTTCCTTTCCTGTGAATGAAATGAATGTGTGTCTAGGGATACCCATCAGGGAGGGAGCGATGGAGGGCCTTGCTTGCGCCACCTCACCGATCCGTGGCACTTTGTCCATGGAGCGCGCCCCTCCTAGCTTGTTCTACTCAGCACGCCCGTCGCCATCTTGTCTTATATATACAACAAGTAGTCATGTGTCCGCGTGCGGCGTGCGCGTGCGACTTGGACTTGGATCCGGCTCTGCTCGTTCAATTCAATTTCCTACTGTAAGCAGTTCAGTTTAATTTTATGGTCGGACTGTCCGATTCCGCCGTTGATTCTCACAGACACAGGTCGCGCGCGGTTGAAGATGGGAGCGGGCGGAGATCCAATCCATCATCGTCGTCGTCATATTGATTTCCAACGGTAAATCTCTAATTCCGCCATTGTTTCGCGGTTCCTCTACTCTGAATTTATAGATGCGGACTGGAAACAAGAGATAAGATGTGGCGCATTCGATCAGTCAGTCAGTGCGGTTTCAGTTTCAGATTCAGATTCAGATTCAGATAGGTTGGCCAAGGAGTGTGGTTTCAACTCTGCATGCAGATCAAAAAGCATGCTAGCTAACTAGCTAGCACCCCTAGCTTTGATCGAAAATGTCAAGGGAGCCGAGCCTGAGAAGAGAGATGCGATGCAAACTAAAGTTGCAATCTTATAAAAATTATTATCATTTAGCCGAATAACATAAAAACTGGAGATCTAAAAAACTAAGCCAAACGCTCTATACATGTTCAACTTAGTTATGACCACAGTTCTCAGATAAAACATTCGAACATTCTAACGTATCATGACCACTGCGTGCCTTATTTACCCGAGACTTTTGGTCTGCAGTAATTAGCAGAGTTGAACCTAAAAACTTGAGTAGAGAAGTATAAGCATATGGTTTTTTTAGGTGAAACACAAAAGTAGAAGCATATGTTTTCCTAGGGGAAACAGAAAGTTAATTGGAAGTGACCGTGTGGTACCTGCAGATCATCGTGTCGCTGGGCAGCGGGCCATGGGACCAGCTCTTCGGCGGAGGAACGCGCCATCCTTCTGGGTGGCTGCCGCGGCCTCCTTTGTGGGCGGGCTGGTAGCCATCCTGGGCTCCCGCGGGCCCGGCTCGGGCCGAAGAAGAAAACCACCCAACGATGATGATTCGAGCCGAGTATACAGAGACATTGTTATGTTGCAGACAAGGAAGGAAGGCAGGTTGGTCTCAAGTTGCAACCATTCATTCTTTGCACACTGGTTCCAAGACACCGGGAACACTGCCTACACTACACTAGGCATGGGGAGTCTGTATATTGTCATCATCAAGTTGGGTTCGGTTCAAATTCAAGGCCAAAAGTAGGAGGGCTCTGGAATTTTCCTCCATGGGCCCTAGCGTCGCCTTTTTTCCGCTTGTCGGTGTGAAACATGGTCAGTCATATGTTGTTGTATGTCGGATATTTTGCCATTTTGTCGGAGATTATCAACCAATCAATAAAAGTTGCAGGGTTTTGTTTGAGATTATTGTTCATGATTTCCTTTCTTTCTTTCTTTCTTTCTTACTTTGGCCTTGTTGACAAGGGAGGCCTCAGCACGCCTGTACCGAGACATAATACATCTAGCCTATAGCGTGGACATATTGGGCAGGTCTAACACTGTAGCTGCATGCAAGTTTTTTTTAATTATTATTATTGTATTTTCACTGTTTTTGTTCAGGTCTTCTATGGTTTTCTCTTTCACTTTTATTTTTTTTCTTCGGTTTTCACAGGATTTCTTAGTTTTTTTAAAAAACATGTCTAATTTTTCTTACACGTTGTATACTTTTTGTAGTGCACAGAATGAACATTTTACATACTTGTTTAACACTTTTTAAATACATATGTATTGATACCTATTTTTTTCATATGCATTGTATATTTTTGGTATATATCTACAACTTTTTATAACACTTCTAAAGTACATGATTAACATTTTTTATATGCTTTTTTTGAAGATTATTTTCTTGAATATGTGTTAAACAATTTTAAATACACATTGTTGAATGATACAAAAACATTCTTAATTGTGTGAATAATTTTTTCAAAATTGTATAAACATGTTTTTTAAATGCCACGAATATATTTTTGAAACTCGTGAGTATATTTTTAAATGCAATGCATTTTTTGAATGGTACGAAACATTTTTTTAATGCTATCAACATTATGACAAAAGTTGCAATAATATGTTTTTGACACTACATAAACATTCTTTTAACGACAATGAACGTTAAATATAGTATCTTTTATTTTAGAAATAAAAGTAATAAACAGAAAAGGAAAAATATTTGTGCACATCCAAAAAAGACGGTTCTTACGTGCGCAGGTTAAAGTCTCCGGTTGTGCACTGGGCATGGCCCATCGAATAGGTGGTGTAGGCAAGCTCTATCCCGTCTCGCGTCAGCGGGCGCCCTCTTATGTGACCCGTTCTGCGTCAAGTTGCTGCGCTTCCACACAGGGCTCTTCATTGGCGGGCTAAGTGGGCCGCGCTGCGCGTTTCCTTTGTGCGCGGGCGTTTCCCTGGTTCGAACTGTTTTATTGTTTTCTTTCTGTTTTTGTTGTTTTGGCTGCTTCATTTGTTTCTGGTGTAAACTAAAGCATGTAAAAGCTTAGACAAGCACATGCTCCCTCGCTTTTAAAACAGTAAAAAAATGTTAGAGCTTCTCTAGAAACTTATTCTGCTGTTTGAACCTTCTTTACAACTGCAATTAACCAAGAAAGTATCATTGGGGCAATGTGAAGAAAAAAACATTAAAATGTATCTAAACAGTATATAAAAGCTTAGAGCTTTACAAACTGATTCTGCTGTTTTTTACCTTCTTTACAACAGAAAGTGAGCAAGAAAGTATCACTGGGGCAACATGAAAAAAACATAAAAATGTATTATTAAGGAAACATTTTTCCATGGAAGTATTGCTTTCTGTTGAAATGTTTCCTTGCAGTGGAATTTCGGAAAAAAATTTATATGAGACCAGGTCTCACGGTTAGCACGTGAGACCTGCCTTGATGGATGACACGTGGCATTCACA
>NC_041388.1:418287321-418302524 GCF_002162155.2 Triticum dicoccoides | reverse complement strand
CATCAGGATGGGTCTCACCTGCTAACTCGTGAGACCTGGTCTTATAGAATTCTTTTCCTGGAATTCCCCTTGAAGTTAAAGTAATAATATCGATGAGACCCTTCCGAATAAAAGGGAAAAAATGTTAGTTCGAAATGGGGAAAAAAATATTTGGATAGGTAAAATGTTGAGGAAAAAAGAAATATGGAAATACATGTTCCTTCCAAGGAAAATATAGGTACAAAAATGTGTGCATTGGTATTCTTTAGGTGAAAACAACTACACTATCTATTATTATTTAGTAACATAAACTGCAGATCATGAACCTACCTAAGCAACTTCAAAAAAAAAAAGAACTTACCTAAGCTGAGTTCATATGTGGAAGGAAAATGATTAGCCTTCAAAGCTTCACTTGAATATGCAGAAACCCCATCGAAGAAGAAATTAATTGCAGTGTTCAATAGAAAGAACAAGGTCTAAGGAAGTAATATTTCTCTCCTGTACATGCGTGAAAAGAACTAGAGAACTTACATGTCCCTATAGGGAAGGAGTTACCAATGGCAGCTGAATTTCATTGTCCTTGCAAGCGATCAAAAAGGAATTTCTTACGTAGAGCTTGTAGATTGTCCTTCAATTTTCAAAATAAATTGCTGTTTAGTTTTGGTTATGTTCCAAAGATTGACCAAAAAGCAAAAAAAAGTGCCTTCATTGAAGAAATTGGTAGGTACTTACTTTAGAGAAACCCTCCATTCTGAGACCTTCGTAGTTGCTAACGTACTGAAGAAGGACAATTTTGGAGTCATACCTGAAAAAGAAAGTGATGGAAATTTCAGTGAATTTAAATTAGTTTCTATCTGTTGTCTGCGGATAGAACAAAGAAGTTGCTTATCAGTCATATAAGACAAGGGAGAGTTCCATGGAAAATGCACCTGAAATTGACCTTGGGAGCTGGTACAAATCTCGACTTAACATTTCCTATATTAAAAGAACTAGTATTTCTGTATGTAGTAGCGAAAAAAGCCTTGAAGTTGTAGATTACCGCACAAATTGTTGGTAAAAATGTATCATCACTGTAGCAAGCGTTCATAATATCAAAAAAATTGGCTCTGAAGTTAGTGACGATTAATATCCATTGTTTTTCCTTGAATACATGCATTTTTACCTACATAATTGTAGAAAGGAACAACTATTATTCTAAGCTCGGTGAAAATTAAATCTATGATAGTACTTTGGATAAAATATGTTCTTACCATGGAAGCATTCAATAAACTAAAGCCAACATTAGTTTCCTGTAAGATTAGTTGGTTTGCAGGATCTGAATGATTTAGCATTGGGTTCATTAGTTTCTCCTCCATGGTTGTTTTCCAAAAAATGATTGATCGTTAGAAAAAGGAAAAGATCATTGAAGTGAAAAAGACAATAGATGAAATAACACAAAATATATGTTGATCATGTCGTCGATGCTAACTATGTATTCTACTAATTCGATGTTTAGTAGAAGGCCTTTTCTTCCTCGGCTGAGCTGGTTTTTATTCTTTAGTTTTCCAAAACAGCCAAGAACCCGAGGATTTATCCAACCACCAGTCTTGAATGATAGAGTTATAGTTTCTAGTACACCCACACTCCTTCAATCTCGAATATCCTTTGGATGTTCATGGCAGAACAACAACATCAAGAAAGTAAACAAAAGCATGAAAAAAGTGAGGATATCATATATTTGTTTATGTTCGAATGATGTAGAACATAGCTGTAAGTTAACTTGGAAAGAAGTCCAACCAAGGATTGGTAGAAATCATTCTCTATTTTGAAAAAATGACCTGCTTACTTGCCTTTTTTATTCTTGAATTACTAGTGTCCCAAATTTCAAAAATTTCTTCACACTGGTTCCCGAAAGAGAAAAGTAGAAGAAACCAGGATCCCGAAAGAGAAAAGTAGAAGAAACCAGGATCATATCCGACGGGGGCGGGGAAGCAGGGAGGGAGGGAGGGTCAGGGGCGGCGGTGGATAGGGTTCGCCCGAGCTGCCCCCTAGAGTCGACGCGAGCTCTTTGTGTTCCGTGCAGAATGACGAGGATGTAAACATTATTGTTGGTAAGAATCTAGACCAAATAGTTCCTTCTGGGTTTATGTTATTGCCAAGGTCCGTGATTCTCTATCACACCCAATATGCCACCCTATCCTAAAGGAACTCGAAAGTCCCACCAAGGATAGAAGCGCATATTGGAGACGCTTTTGCAAGGTGGATATCATTACATCGTACCATTACATAATAGTTGGGGGTACATACAAAAAGGCATACAATGCCGCATGAATACAATAATCTCATACACAAGAGCAACGTCCGACTACGGATGAAAAAAAATAGAAACTCAAACGACATCCACCCTGCTAGCCCAGGTTGTCGACCAGGAACCTATCCCCTGAACAAAGAAGAAGTAGAAGAAGAAATCCAAGACAAACAAACATCGCTCTCACGTCATGATCATCACATTACCTGTAGCTGCAACTGTTGTTGTAGTAATCCGTGACCCACGAGGACTCAGCGATCCCATTACCATGGGTATCAAGACTAGCAAAGCTTAATGGGAAAGGGATGGATAAGTGTTGAGGCTGCAGCAAGCGACTAAGCATGATATGGTGGCTAACTTACGAGTACAAGAATAAGATGAGAAGCTACGCAAACGGTCGCAAACTAGTAATGATCACTAAGTGATCCTAAACTACTTATGTTCAAACATAACCCCACCGTGTTCTCTTCTCGACCCACTCAAAAAGAGATCGTCATGGTTACACATGCGGTTGGGTATTTTAGTTCGAATCTGGTGTCAAGTTCTCTCCAACCGGATATTAACAAATTCCCATTTCCCACATAACCGCGGGCACGACTTCTGAAAGTTTAAATCCTGCAGGGGTGTCCCAACTTAGTCCATGACAAGCTCACGATCCGTGGAGACAGTCCTCCATCGCGGGACATCCGATCAGACTCGGGATCCCGGTGCACAAGACATTTCGACAATGGTAAAACTAATCCAGCAAATCCTCCGGCGTGTCGACACCCCGATAGTAGCCATGCGTATCTATTCTCAGGACATGTCCGGATGAGCAGTACATACGGCAACCGAAAACCCCGGGTGAAGGGGTGGCACCGCAAGTGGCTCTGTTTGGGACCAACACCATCTGCGCTGGCCCCTCCCTGCTATGTAGAAAGAATCCTCAGGTTCATGACGCACTATGCCAATTAATTTTTAGTTCATGTATTATTATGGCAAATGTAAAACCAATGTTGGGTCTTGCTGGAAGAGTTTTATTCAAAGCGAACTGTCAAGAGGGTCCCATACCCCTCACCGTGTTAGGGACGCAAAATCAAGGAACATAACACCGGTATGACAGAAACTAGAGCGGCAAGAGTGGAACAATACACCAGGCATAAGGCCGAGCCTTCCACCCTTTACCAAGTATATAGATGCATTAATTAAATAAGAGATATTGTGATATCCCAACACAATCATGTATAACATGGATCAATCTTGAACTTCACATGCAACTAACAACGCTATAAGAGGGGCTGAGCAAAAGCGGTAACATAGCCAAACAACGGTTTTCTAGGAAGGGTGAGAAGGTTAAAGGCTGACATGGCAATTTGGGGGGCTTGATAAACAAATGATAGGTAGCGCAACATAGCGATAGAACGAAGCAACTAGCATATCAATGATAGTAGTGAGATCTAGGGTAACGGTCATCTTGCCTGAAATCCCACTAGGAAGATGAATGAGTCCATGAAGAAGATGATCGGGAGTAGAAGAACCAAGCGTAGTCGAACGAATCCTCACGATCGCAACGAAACAGGAACTATCGAGAAGAACCGGAAAGAAGCAAACACCATGGTAAACACACAACACATAAATATGACATGATGCTCATCCAAGTATGATTCATGACAAGAATATATGATGCTACTCATGGGAAGAGATGATGCATACAAGAACGTCACATCAAAGCAAGTTTAAATGAGGCTGGAAATAACATATAACAATTCCGGTAAGTCTGCATATGCAAATTTCAAAATTGGTCCAGATCTGAAAAAACATTAAGTTGACATTGTTAAACATCAAGTTAAAGTGCACCATGATGATCTAAACAAAACTCTAGTCAAGTTACATATAAAGTTCATTTAATTCTGAGCTACGACCTAGAAGATATGAGCAAAACAAGTTAAACATAGCATTGATGCAAAATGCATTCAAACTTCAAGAAAACACACTCAAAACAAGGATTAAACATGACATGATGAAACTACATACAATTCTAAGCAAGTTTCATATAGAGCATGCTCAAAACGGAGCAACGGTGCAACACATATACTCCAAACAAGATACAACAACAATCTGCCCAAAACAGCAACTAGGCACTTTGCAATCATCAAAACGACATGCTACAGGAATCATATGAGCACAAACTTGACATGCACTTCATGTACAGATAACATAATTCAAATAAGATTAAGGTTCAAGTTCATAGGCATCAAGATTAAACCAATATGATAAATGCAAATAACATAGGAGCATATACATGAGCAGAGTTAATAAGAAGGCATGTTGGAGGCATGAAACAAAGATGCTATAGCAACTATACATAGCAAACAATGGCATGGCATCTAAGTACACATAAAAAATAGAAAATAGCATCCAAGATTCATGTATATATAGCTCATGGATTAGTGGGAACCAACAAGACAAGATTGAATTTTGAAAAAGTTTCAGCAAGTGTAAAACATCAACATTATGATAGCATGTTTTCAAGCATGGAACAGAGGCATATGATATCCAAAATTATCAAACATGGCATGTGAACAGAGAACTCATATCATACGTTTAATCATGTAGTTGGATCATATCCAAAAGAGGCATGGATTAATTAATATAAGAACCACAACATAGCATCATGAAGTTAACAGAAATCTGGAACAACATATAGGCATATTCATGGCAACGAAAACATATTCTACATGACATGTATAGGGCATCAAAAGCGATGGAATGATAGAGAATAACATGTACATCAAAACATGTCAACTAAGCATCTCCAGATAATGCATGGATTAATTGGTAGCATCAAGCAAACATGGAACATGATATGACAGAAACAGACTTGACAGCACATTAACAGCAAGTAGCCCACTTCACAAGCTTGATGCACTCACTATAGGGCATATCAAAATACATGGATTGCACCACTGCATAGATGACATAAGTATGCTCCTAAAACATGTAGACATGATGCTCAAAACAAAATTACACAAAAAGATATAAAAAAGACAAATAGGCAAGTTACAACAGTTTCCAGCAGTTAACAGCAACATGCACTTTTGCAACAGAGATTACCATGTCAATATGTACTATAACATGAATGCAAAGCACACCAACATGTAGATCATGAAGACTAGAACATGTGCATATCAAGATCATCATCATAGGATCAATAGAGACAAAGTTACACCACTCACAAGATGTATACATGATGTTAACAAGTAGTAGATTTCAGTAGTTTATATCACTTAGCAGTTTTGCAACACAGATTAAGGCATCAATTTGAAAAGTAACATGCATGCAAACTACTCCATCATGTAGAGCATCAGGAGATGAACATTCTGCCATATCATGTATGCAAAACGGAGCAACGAGCATGAAGTTATCACAAGTCAAACATGCACACATAATATGATTTTCCTGGGGACAGCCAAAATCACCTCGCAGAAACGGGACAGAGAGGTTCCGGGGATGAGACGGTGCAGGACGGCGCCGACGCCGTTTGGTTCGGGGACGAAGCAGCTCAGGTCGGGGCCGGATGGGGCCGTCCTGACGGGAGGACGAGGCCGGCCGGAGGTGGTTCCGGCGACCGCGGGGCCGGAGAGGCCGCGGAGGAGGCCGGCGGCATGGGGCGAGGCGGATCCGGGCGGGACCTGCCCGGATCTGGCCAGAGAAGGTCCGGCGGCAGCGCTAGGAGGCGAGGGGAGGCAAGCTCCCGGACGGTGGGGCGGGGCAGCGCGACACGCAGTCCGGTAGGGCGGCGAGCGACGGCACGTTGTCGGGGCGCGGTCGGTGGCACCGGCGGGAACGCGGGGCGGCAGCGGAGCTTGTGGGCGTCGGCACACGGGACGACGGTGGGAGGCAGCGCGCGCAGGCGGCGTGACGAAGGAGCAGGGAGGCGGGGCTCGAGCCAGCTGGATCGGGCCCTGGATGGGCTCAGGCGGGCCGCTCCCAGGCTTCGCGGGCCCGCGGCGACGGGGGAGGCGCGCTGGACGCGTGAAGGGCGCTAGTTCGCTGCGGGGTGGATAGGAGGAGACGTGGCAGCAATCTATTGGTGGAGGCGGCGGCGGGATGGACGTGTCCGGTATCAGCGGACACGTCCGGTGGCACGGGAGGAAGGAGAGTAGGGTTAGGGTAGGGTTTTGCCCGAAATTGCGGTGGAGAGGGGATTTATATAGATAGAGGGAGCTAGGAGAGTCCAAATGAGGTGTGGTTTTCGCCCACACGATCGTGATCCAACGACGGAGAGCATGGAGGGGGTTTAGATGGGCTAGCGAGCTGCTGTGAAGGGATGCTGGGCTGCAAAGAGAGAGGGATTTCGGTTAACTCGGTTAACCGTTGGGGCATCAAACGACCTCCAAATGGAATGAAATTTGACAGGCGGTCTACCAGTGATGTACAAAGGCCACTCGGCAAATCTCAGCCCATTCCGAGAACGTTTTTCTCCCACTCACGAAACAAGGTCTGAGAGGGGCGACAGGTGCATGTGGGAGTGTCGGATGACGAAACGAAGAACGAAGAAAGAGACCGGATGCAAGTTTCGAAAAACATGATGATGCAATGCACATGATGACATGTCAAGATGCAACACGCAAGCGAATGACATGGAAGCAACGATGAATGACTGGAAGACACCTGGTGCATCAGATTTGGGGCATTACAACTCTCCTCCACTAACAAGAGATCTTGTCCCAAGATCTTAGGAACGAGATGGAAGAGAAGGGGATGAGGTGAAGTAAGAGCGCAAAAGAGAAGGTGAACAAAGAAAGAGAGCACTCAGGTAGAAAAGAGGAACGACGATTTTTACAAGAATAAAAAACTCAAGGAATAAGATAGACTCTGAAACCACTCCGGTTAGAACAAGATAGAGAAGGAAGAGACACGAAAGAATTTGGGTAGCACTCCGGCTTAAAATGGAAGGAATAGAACATGAACTTCACAAGATGGAATGACACTTGACGAGTCGAACAACGCAATGACTCTAGAAGAATGAAAAGAGGAAAAGGTTGAACCAAAGTTGAAAAGAATTTGAAAGCGATATTGGAGAAGGCATGTGGCTGATGGAATCCATTCTTACGTCACCCTTTGAAAAGAATTTGGGAATAACTCCGGAATAATTAGAAGAGTCAGGTAAGATCTTGGGAAAAGACCTGTGGGTTAGGGCCCACTAAAAAGAAAACACCGTTGAGAATGAATGATAGAAGAGCGAATGCACCCTAACAATTGAGGGACTTGAATGAGGCGACAACCTCAAAATAATTGAATGCAAACGCGAATCTCCTGAGATGTCTTGAGCACTCCGGAAGGATAAACTGGCGAGAGGCGAGCAAGCAAGAGGAAACATTTGAGACCAGGGAAAGAATATGATCAACACCGAATATTTGAATTGAGTCCACCGAAAAAGAAAACAAAATGAATCAATGATGAACTTGACGAGAATTCACCGGTTGAATGATTGAGGAAAGACTAAATAGGCTCCGCACGAGCGAAATTGATGCTCGGCTAGAGAGTCAGATTCCGGGAAGAAAAGGGGTGGGAGGGCGGGAAAAACAAAGGCAACTTGGAAGGGAGAACCGACGAATAACTTGAAGAGAAAACACATGTTCAAATAATTGAGGAAATAATGCAAATGCTTTGCACAAGTAGGATGGATACTCGATTATGGACTCTGGCTCCGAGAAGAAAAAGTGGTGGACGGGTGGAAAAAATAACAACTGAGGATCGGGAAACAAGGACATTGAGAAAGAACTGAGGATTGATCTCGCAAAAGACAACGAGGGTCGAATGACTTGAAGAGAAGTGCGCTGGATGAAAAGGGGATTGAGAACATAACGATCGCCTGCATGAACCTAAAATTTTTTGAAGGGGAGAGGAGTAAGTCAAAACACCTACGTCAAGATTCCTCACCAGAGCGACGAAGGGGCTGAGGAGTAAAATAATTCCTACTCTCCGATATAACTAGACTCCAAAAATAGTTTTCACCTAGACTCGACAACGCCCAACTACGATCTATCGAGGGTGGCTCCTATGGTCGGTCGAGGCTCTGATACCAACTTGTCACGCCCAATATGCGACCCTATCTTAAAGGAACTCGAAAGTCCCACCATGGATAGAAGCACATATTGGAGACGCTTTTGCAAGATGGATATCATTACATCGTACCATTACATAATAGTTGGGGGTACATACAAAAAGGCATACAATGCCGCATGAATACAATAATCTCATACACAACAGCATTATCCGACTACGGAAACACAAACAGAAACTCAAATGACATCCATCCTGCTAGCCCAGTCTGCCGACCAGGAACTTATCCCCTGAACGAAAAAGAAGCAGAAGAAGAACTCCAAGACAAACAAACATCACTCTCACGTCATGATCATCGCATTACCTGTACCTGCAACTGTTGTTGTAGTAATCCGTGAGCCACGAGGACTTGGCAGTCCCATTACCATGGGTATCAAGACCAGCAAAGCTTAATGAGAAAGGAATGGATAAGTGGTGAGGCTGCAGCAAGCGACTAAGCATGATATGGTGGCTAAATTACGAGTACAAGAATAAGATGAGAAGCTACGCAAATGGTCGCAAACTAGTAATGATCACTAAGTGATCCTGAACTACGTACATTTAAACATAACCCCACTATGTTCTGTTCTCGACCCACTCGAAAAGAGACCATCACGGTTACACACATGGTTGGGTATTTTAGTTCGAATCTGGTGTCAAGTTCTCTACAACCGGATATTAACAAATTCCCATCTGCTATTCGCATTCCACTACGCGGACCCCAATCCGCTACCAGCCCGCTATCCGCTATTTAAAACCATGGGCATAAGGCCGAGCCTTCCACCCTTTACCAAGTATATAGATGCATTAATTAAATAAGAGATATTGTGATATCCCAACATAATCATGTCCAACATAGAGCAATCTTCAACTTCACCTGCAACTAACAACACTATAAGAGGGGCTAAGCAAAAGCCGTAACATAGCCAAACAACGGTTTGCTAGGAAGGGTGAAAAGGTTAAAGGCTGACATGGAAATTTGGGGGGTTTGATAAACAAGTGATAGGTAGCGCAGCATAGCGATAGAACGAAGCAACTAGCATAACAATGGTAGTAGTGAGTTCCAGGGTAACGGTCATCTTGCCTGAAATCCCACTAGGAAGAAGAACGAGTCCATGAAGAAGACGATCGGGCGTAGAAGAACCAAGCATAGTCGAACGAATTCTCACGATCGCAACGAAACAGGAACTATCGAGAAGCACAACAGGAAAGAAGCAAACACCATGGTAAACACACAACACATAAATATGACATGGAACAAAGTATGATGCATGACAAGGATATATGATGCTACTCATGGGAAGAGATGATGCATACAAGAACATCACATCAAAGCAAGTTTAAATGAGGCTGGAAACAACATATAACAATTCCGGCAAGTCCCCATATGCAAATTTCGAAATTGGTCCAGATCTGAACAAACATTAAGTTGAAGTTGTTAAACAACAAGTTAAAGTGCACCATGATGATCTACACAAAATTCTAGTCAAGTTACATATAAAGTTCATTTAATTCTGAGCTACGGCTTAGAAGATATGAGCAAAACAAGTTAAACATAGCATTGATGCAAAAATGCATTCAAACTTCAAGAAAACACACTAAAAACAAGGATTCAACATGACCTGATGAAACTACATGCAATTCTAAGCAAGTTTCATATAGAGCATGTTCAAAACGGAGCAACGGTGCAACACATGCACTCCAAACAAGATATAACAACAGTCTGCCCAAAACAACAACTAGGCACTTTGCAATCATCAAAACAACATGCTACAAGAATCATATGAGCACAAACTTGACATGAACTTCTTGTATAAGTAACATAATTCAAATAAGATTAAGGTTCAGGTCCATAGGCATCAAGATTAAACCAATATGATCAATGCAAAATGCAACTTTATAACACAGGAGCATATACATGAGCAGAGTTAATAAGATGGCATGTTGGAGGCATGAAACAAAGATGCTACAGCAACTATACATAGCAAACAAGGGCATGTCATCTAAGTACACATAACAAATAGCAAATAACATCAAAGCTTAATGTACATATGGCTCATGGATTAGTGGTAACCAACAAGACAAGATTGAATGTTGAAACAGTTCCAGCAAGTGTAAAACAGCAACATTATGATAGCATGTTTGCAAGTATGGAACAGAGGCATATGATATCCAAAATTATCAAACATGGCATGTGGACAGAGAACTCATAGCATACTTCAAATCATTTAATTGGAGAATCTCCTAAAGAGGCATGGATTAATAAATATCAAGCTCACAACATAGCACAATGAAGTTAACAGAAATCTGGAACAGCATATAGGCATATTCATGGCAACGAAAACATATGCTACATGACATATACAGGGCATCAAAAGGCATCGAATGATAGAGAATAACATGTACATCAAAACATGTCAACTAAGCATCTCCAGATAATGCATGGATTAATTGGTAGCATCAAGCAAACATGGCAACATGTTATGACAGAAACAGACTTGGCAGCACATTAACAGCAAGTAGCCCACTTCACAAGCTTGATGCACTTACTACATGGCATATCAAAATACATGGATTGCACCACTGCATAGATGGCATAAGTATGCTCCTAAAACATGTAGACATGATACTCAAAAGAAAATCACACAAAAAGATATAAAAAAGACAAATAGGCAAGTTACATTAGTTTTCAGCAGTTAACAACAACATGCATTTTTGCAAAAGAGATTACCATGCCAATATGTACTCTAACATTAATGCAAAGCACACAAACATGTAGAGCATGAAGAGCAGAACATGTGCATATCAAGATCATCAGCATAGGATCAACAGAGACAAAGTTACACAACTCACAATATGTATATATGATGTTAACAAGCAGCAGATTTCAGCAGTTTATATCACTTAGCAGTTTTGCAACGCATATTAAGGCATCTATTTGATCATTAAGATGCATACACACTACTCGATCATGTAGATCATAAGGAGAATGAACATTTTGACATATCATGCATGCAAAACGGAGCAACGAGCACGAAGTTATCACAAGTCAAACATGCACACATAATATGATTTCCTGGGGACTTGGCCAAAATCACCTCGCAGAAACGGGACAGAGAGGTTCCGGGGACGAGACAATGTAGGACGGAGCCGACGCCGTTTGGTTCGTGGATGAAGGAGCTCAGGTCGGGGCCGGACGAGGCCGTCCCGGCGGGAGGACAAGGCCGGCCGACGGTGGTTCCGGCGACCGCGGGGCCGGAGAGGCCGCGGAGGAGGCCGACGGCATGGAGCGAGGCGGATCCGGGCGGGACCTGCCCGGATCTAGCCGAAGGAGGTCCGACAACGGCGCTAGGAGGCGAGGGGCCGCGAGCTCCTGGATGGCGGCGGCGCCGGCGGGGACGCGGGGCGGCGGTGGAGCTTGCAGGCGCCGGCGCGCGGGACGGCCGCGAGAGGCGGCGCGCGCAAGCGGCGGGGCGGACACTACTAGGAAAAGGCTTATACATAGAAGTTTACCAGTAGCGCGTGTTTTGGACCCCACGCTACTAATAAGTACCAGTAACGTCTATTATAAAGCGTGCTACTAGTAGAGCTTAGCAGTAGTGTGGGTTTCCTGTGGGCACGCTACTGGTAAGTTAGCATCACCACACCCCTCGGCCAAAAAATAGTAGCAACGTTGGTACTGTAACAAGCGCTACTTTTAAGAAAATAGTTGTAGCGCCTGTCCACCTAGACGCGCTACTGCTACTTCTTCTATGTGTAAGCTTTTACTAAGAGCGTGGGTTTGGACAAGCGCTATAGCTAGTTTTACTTACCAGTAGATATTTGGCTGGCACACATAGCAGTAGCGCGCTTTGGTGGCCCGCGCTACTACTATGGTCGCCAGCCATAATATCTGCCACCTTTTCCCCCTCTTCTTCCTCCCCCTTTCTTTCTCTCCCCTCTTGCACTTGCTTGTTCTTCAATGCTTCCCCTCTTCTTTGCCCTACCCCCCTCCATTAATGCCCTCCCTCCTTCCTCTTCCTTTCTTTTGCCCCTCCTCCCATTCTCTTCTTTGCCCCTCCACCACCCCTCCATTAATACCATCCCTCCTTCCTCTTCCTTTCTTTTGCCCCTTCTCCCCTTCTCTTCTTTGCCCCTCCACCAACCCCTCCATTAATGCCCTCCCTCCTCCCTATCATAGCTCTCTCTCTCCCTAGCTAGTTGGAGCTATATTTATGTAGGTACCTCACTATCTAGAGCTACTAGCTAATTATAAGAAGGTGCTCGATATCCCTCTTGACAAATAGGTGAGCAAAAAAATAGTTGTGCAAGAATGGAAATATGTGTGTTTGCGATTAGGACGGAAAGTATGTGCGATATGAATATACCGAATTGTGTGTGGCATGTGAGTGACATGAGTTGCCTATGTTTTGCCGAAATGTCGATTCTATTTCGTTTCGGCGAATTTCGGGCAAACACAATATGCCCTATGTTTAGGCAAGGTCATGCCGAATTTTTATATGAATTTGATCCATGCATGCATATATACATGGTTATAATATTTGCCCCGCGCGCAGGTGATCATGAAGGTCAATGGAAGGATGGTGGAAAGATACTGGCAATCTGCAGTGGATGACATGTATGAAAAAAGACTGAAGGATGTTTTATGCCAGTGTCAAAAATGCAAAGGAATAGACAGGCTCGACCTCTTTGAGGGTGGTACATTCAAGGCGCACCTACTCATGCATGGTTTCATGCATGGCCATACTCAGTGGATAAGTTAAGATGATGATGATGATGAGGACGTCGACGGGGCAGGAAATAACGACATGGGGCCACCGGACAAAGAGATGACCGATTATGTGCCCGAAGAGGAAGACGGCCTCAAAAATGTCGATGGCGAAGAGGCAGTTCAAGGCGGAGAAGACGTGGACACGCCGCCGTCTTCGTCGCTACTAAGTTTAGTCATGCGGGACCCGCATGTTCGAGACCTGCTTCGCAAGAAGACGACTAGCGACAGAGCTGCTTCTAGAGAGGAGGCCAAACTGGCGCAACTGGAGGTAGACTCGATGACTCCTTTGTATGATGGTTGCAATCCGGAGGTGACCCGCTTGAGTTTCACACTAGAACTTCTAAAGACGAAGGCAAAAAACAAATGGACAGATGCAAGCCTGGATGAGTGTAACGCCCCGGATTCGATGCGCCAGGTGTCCGCCAGTTATTCACCGTCATTGCCATGTCATTTGCTTGCATGTTGCACTTTGCCATGTCATCATATGCATTTCATATCATGTCCGTATTTCCTCAAAGTGAGTAATCCCTTCCTTCAGAGTTTGTTCGTGATGAATAAATTCTAGTTCCAAGTGTTTTCATCTTTTCTTTTCCGGAGTTCAAATTTCTCCTCGGCCATTTTGTCGGAACCTCCATCTAAATCATCGCAAGGCTCATCTTATTCTTTCATCCTTCATTCTATCTCATCACCTTTTTTTGTCACCGGCGTTCTTCATGGTGGTTCTTCATGATTTAATTCATTCTTCAAGAGTTCATCAAGATCTTGTTGGTAGAGTTCAAGTATCTTTTCTTCTCGCGTCTCGAAGTGTAATTAATTCTCCATATTCTTTTGAAGTGGAGTTTTGCATTTCCTCGTTCTTCTAAGCTATCCAATCATTTCCGTTTACGGACGGTTATCACCTGATGATCTTGAGATGTTACCTATAAGACCACAACAAGCTTATTCTTTTTGTTGTTGATTTTCTCAACAACTTCGTTCAATCTTTTCTCGCAAAGATGCTTTCAATTTCATTCGTGGCACAAGTTGTCATTTGTCTTCTCCATTCTTTTCTTTCCACTATTTCAATTATTCTGGAGGCATTGTGTTGTTCCTCTCGTCAAGTATCATTCCATCCTCTCAAGCTCGTATTCTATTCCTCCATGTTTCAGCCGGAGTGCTGCCTAAATCCTTTCTGTCTTATTCGTTTCATATCTCGTTCTAACCGGAGTGGTTTCATAGTCTATCGGATTCCGTGAGCTTTCGATTCTCGTCATTCTTGTCGTTCCTCTCTTCTTCTCGAGTGCTCTCGATTGTTTGCTTCTTCTCTTGAGTTCTTGTTTCACCTCATCCCTTTTACCTTCCGTCTCGGTCCTAAGATCTCGGGACGAGATCTCTTGTTAGTGGAGGAGTGTTGTAACGCCCCGGATTCGATGCGCCAGGTGTCTGTTAGTTATTCACCGTCATTCCCATGTCATTTGCTTGCGTGTTGCAATTTGCCATGTCATCATATGCATTTCATATCATGTCATCATGTGCATCTCATTTTGCATACATGTTCGTCTCATGCATCCGAGCATTTTCCCCGTTGTCTGTTTTGCAATCCGACACTCCTATGTTCCCCCGGCGTCCCCCTTTTGTCTCTCGTTGTGAGCGGGTGTTAAAAATTCTCGGAATGGACCGAGGTTTGTCAAGCGGCCTTGGTATAGCACCGGTAGACCGCCTGTCAAGTTTCGTGCCATTTGGAGTCCGTTTGATACTCCAACGGTTAACTGGGTAACCGTAAAAGCCTCTTTTGTGTGCAGCCCAACACCCCTCCAAAGTGGCCCAATAACCCATCCAAACCCACTCCATGCTCTCGGTCGTTCGATCACGATCGTGTGGGCGAAAATCGCTCCTCATTTGGACTCTCCTAGCTCCCTCTACCTATAAATATGCCCTCCCCGTCCAAATCGCAGTCCAAACCCTAAAAATTCCCCTCCGCGCCGTGCCGGACATGTCCGTCTGCGCCGGACGCATCTCCGCTGCCGTCCGTAGCCAATGGCGCGCCGCCACGTGGCCTCCCGCGTCGCCCTCGCCGCCGCGGCCCTCCAGGCCTGGGTC
>NC_041388.1:418269635-418286675 GCF_002162155.2 Triticum dicoccoides | reverse complement strand
CGCTCGGCCAGCTCCTCGCCGCCTGGAGCTCGCGCCGGCGCCGCCGCCCCTCGCCGGCCTCCTCCGACCGCCGGAGCGCCCGGTCCGGCCGCTCCTCCGCCGGATCCGGCCTCCCCGGCCCCGATTCGCGCCGCCCGCGTCGTCCCGTCGGCATCCCTGCCATCTCCGGCCGTCCTCGTCATCCGTGCACCCGAAGGTTGGCCCCGTTTTTTCGCTGTCCCTGATATTTTTGCATATTGTTGCCCTGTTCATCGCATCATAACTGCGCATCCGTTGCTCCGTTTTGGGCGCATAGCATATCAAATTGTTCGCCTCAACGAGTACTTCATATCATTCCATTGCATCATGTTCATTTGAGTCCATCTTGATGCTTGAATATTCGTTGCAAGAGTGCTATATGATGTTAACCTGCTGAAACTGTTATAACTTGATGATTTGTCTTTTTCGTTGCATTTTGTGTGTGCATCCTATGAGGTTGATGTCTACATGTGTTTTGTACTACATCATGCCATCTTCAAAGTGATGCCATCCATGTATTTTTGTGAGTCTTGTACAGAGTGCATCGAGCTCGTGAAGTAGGGTACTTGCTGTTGCTGTTTTGCTAGTCTGAATCTGTTATATTATGATGCTATGTAAACCTGCTGCTACAAGTCATTCTATGCATAATCTGGAGATGTTCACTAAGGATGTTTTGTTATACATGTCATGCTCTATCCATTCATGCCCCTGGGCGCATTTATAGCCTGCTGTAGCTTGTTGTTATCTTGCTCCAAATTTGCTAAATAATGTTGTTGTCAGCCTGTTAACATCAAGTTCAGTTTTGCCATGTGCTTTGCTAGTGATCCATGCACCCTATGAACTTGATCTTGCCATGCTTAGCTTCATTAACATGTCTTCTACTGTTGGTTGCCTTGCCATGCCATGTGTTGCCCTGTGGTGAGTGGTTCAAGCTCACCAACATGCCTACTTATTGTTGTTTCTGCCATGTATGAGTCTGTCATATCTTTTGCCATGTTTACATGGGTGCCATCATATTTTCTGTCCCCTTTTGGCTCATGGTCAGTAAGGTACTTTTGTTATATGCTATTAGTAGATTCATGTCATGCCTTTTTTTGTCATGTTAAGTTCCTGTAGCATGTTGTTTGATAGCTCTAAACATTGCAACCTGATGTTATTTCTGCAAAGTCTGAAACTGTTAATATATGCAATCTTTCCATGTGTGTTTGAGCATGTTTTAGTGATTTCTGGAGATAGCTCAGTGTTCATCTTTTGTCATGCATTACCTTTACATCATGCCCATGCCTTTTGTTCTTATGCTGGGGTGCTGTAGCTTGTTGTTTTGATGCTTGCTAGATGCCTAGTTGCTGTTTTGGACAGCTTGTCCTTTAAACTTGTATAGAGTGTATGTGTTGAACCGTTGCCCCGTTTTGAGTGTGCTCTATATGAAACTTGCTTAGAATTGCATGTAGTTTCAGATTATCATGTTGCATCCTTGTTTTGAGGTGTTTGCTTGAGGTTCGAGTGCCTTTTGCATCAATGCCATGTTTAACTTGTTTTGCTCATATCTTCTAGGCCGTAGCGCCGAATCTAATGAACTTTATATGTAACTTGACTAGAATCTCGTGTAGATCATCTTGGTGCATCTTAACTTGTTGTTTAACAACTTGAACATAAGGTTTATTCAGATCTGGACCAACTTTGAATCTTGCATATGAGGACTTACCGGATTTGTTATATGTTGTTTCCGGCCTCATTTAAACTTGCTTTGATGTGTTGCTCTTGTATGCATCATCTCTTGCCATGAGTAGCCTCATCTAGCTTTTTCATGCATCATGCTTGGTTGTGCATCATGTCTTGTCTGTGTGTGGCGTGTTTACCTTGTTGTGTGCTTCTTCTCGATAGTTCCTGTTTTGTTGCGATCGTGAGGATTCGTTCATCTACGCTTGGTTCGTCTTCGTGGCTTCATCTTCTTCATGGACTCGTTCTTCTTCCTTGCGGGATTTCAGGCAAGATGACCGTCACCTTGGATCTCACTACTATCATTGCTATGCTAGTTGCTTCGTTCTGTCGCTTTGCTGCGCTACCTATCACTTGTTCTTCAAGCCTCCCAATTTGCCATGTCAGCCTCTAACATTTTTCACCCTTCCTAGCAAACCGTTGCTTGGCTATGTTACCGCTTTTGCTCAGCCCCTCTTATAGCGTTGTTAGTTGCAGGTGAAGTTGAAGATTGCTCCATGGTGGACAGGATTATGTTGGGATATCAAAATATCTCTTATTTGATTAATGCATCTATATACTTGGTAAAGGGTGGAAGGCTCGGCCTTATGCCTTGTATTTTGTTCAACTCTTGCCGCCCTAGTTTCCGTCATACCGGTGTTATGTTCCCGGAAATTGCATTCCTTATGCGGTCGGGTGATTTATGGGACCCCCTTGACAGTTCGCTTTGAATAAAACTCCTCCAGCAAGGCCCAACCTTGGTTTTACCATTTGCCTCACCTAGCCCTTTTTCCCTTGGGTTTCCGGAGCCCGAGGGTCATCTTTATTTTACCCCCCCGGGCCAGTGCTCCTTCGAGTGTTGGTCCAACCTGAGCGATGTTCGGCACCCCCTGGGCAACCAGGGTCTATGCCAATCCGACGTCTGGCTCATCCGGTGTGCCCTGAGAACGAGATATGTGCAGCTCCTATCGGGATTTGTCGGCACATCGGGCGGCTTTGCTGGTCTTGTTTTACCATTGTCGAAATGTCTTGTAAACCGGGATTCCGAGACTGATCAGGTCTTCCTGGGAGAAGGTATATCCTTCTTTGATCGCGAGAGCTTATCATGGGCTAAGTTGGGACACCCCTGCAGGGTATAAAATTTCGAGAGCCGTGCCCGCGGTTATGTGGCAGATGGGAATTTGTTAATGTCCGGTTGTAGATAACTTGACACCTGATTCGAATTAAAACGCATCAACCGCATGTGTAGCCGTGATGGTCTCTTCTTGGCGGAGTCCGGGAAGTGAACGCGGTCTTTGGGTTATGTTTGACGTAAATAGGAGTTCAGGATCACCTCTTGATCATTGCTAGCTTCACGACCGTTCCATTGTTTCTCTTCTCGCTCTCATTTGCGTATGTTAGCCACCATATCATGCTTAGTCGCTGCTGCAACCTCACCACTTTACCCCTTCCTTTCCCATTAAGCTTTGCTAGTCTTGATACCCATGGTAATGGGATTGCTGAGTCCTCGTGGCTCACAGATTACTACAACAACAGTTGCAGGTACATGTTATGCGATGATCATGACGTGAGAGCGATGTTTGCTTGTTTTGGAGTTCTTCTTCTGCTTCTTCTTCGATCAGGGGATAGGTTCCAGGTCGGCAGCCTGGGCTAGCAGGGTGGATGTCGTTGAGTTTCTGTTTGTGTTTCATCGGTAGTCGGATGGTACTCTTATGTAAGATGATGTTGTATTCGTGTGGCTTTGTATGCCTTTTGTATGTATCCCCATCTATTATGTAATGTTGATGTAATGATATCCATCTTGCAATAGCGTTTCAATATGCGGGTCTATCCTTGGTGGGAACTTCGAGTTCCTGTTGGATAGGGTCGCATATTGGGCGTGACAATGAGCTTCTGAAGTATCTAAAGAAGGTTCTTCCCACGGGAAGCCTTTGTCCTACTAGTGTCAAGGAGGCAAAGAAAATCGTGTGCCCTCTTGATCTGCCACACATTAAATATCACACATGCATCAATGATTGCATCATATACTGGAACGAGCACACGGAAAAAAACATCTGTCCAAAGTGCAACGCTTCACGATATAAAAAGGCCGGAAAGAAAGCTCCACAGAAAGTTGTATGGTACTTTCCGACCACTCCGCGTCTACAGCGGTATTTCGTAGATCCTAAGGAAGCAAAGCTTATGCGCTGGCATGCGGAGAGGGTGAAGTCAGATGACGGAGATGAGCCGAAGCTGAGACACCTCGCAGATGCTAGCCAGTGGAGAGCATTAAATGCTGAATTTGATTTTTTTTGCAAATGATCCAAGGAATATCCTTCTTGGCACTAGTAGTGATGGCATGAATCCATTTGGCAACCAGAACACCAATCGTAGCACATGACCCGTGTTTGTATGGATGTACAACCCCCTGGTTGTGCATGAAGGAAAAATACATACACATGGCTATGCTTATTCAAGGGCCGAGACAACCGGGAAATGATATAAATCTGTATCTCGTGTTACTGAAAGAGGAGCTACATACCTTATGGAAAATGCTGGCCAAGACATGGGATGCAAGCAAAGGAGAGTATTTCTACATGAGAGCCACGCTGATCACAACGGTGCAGGACTATCTCGGTTACGGCTATCTCTCCGATCAGGTGTGCCACGGATATTGCAGATGCACGAGGTGCATGGATGATACAACTTCTCTACAACTATCAAAAGATGGCGGGTCTTTGAAAATCGTGTACATGGGGCATCGAAGATGGCTCGAAAAGGATAACCCGTGGAGAAAGCGTGGAGATCTATTCAATGGTAAGGCTGAGCATCGAGGTCCTCCACGTAAGCGTAGTGGTGCAGAAATATATAGTTATTGAAGAACTGGGAAGAGTGCCCCTCACCCGGAAGACGAAGAAAAAGGCGCCGGAGCCCCTGCTGAAGGTATGGAAGACAAGATCTGTTTTCTGGGACTTGGAATACTGGCCCATACTCGACACGCCTCATAGCCTTGATCAAATGCATATCACAAAAAATATCCTTGAGAGTTTGCTTGGAACATTGATGAACATGCCGGAGAGGACCAAGGATGGGCCGAAGGCAAGAAAAGACTTGGAATTTTTGAATATCAGGAAAGATCTCCAAATGCCCGGTAAAATATCATCAGAGGAGACCGAGACGAAGACGGAGACGGAAGATAGGGGCAAAAAAGTAAACAAGAAGGAAGAACAATATTGCCCCCCTCTTGCTTCACCTTAGATCCGAAGGAGGTCGATCAATTGATCAAGTGACTTGCCGGAATCAAAGTTAGTTCTGGATACTGTGGGAAGATAAGAAGATATCTGGACACTAAGAAAAAAGATTCAGTGGGATGAAGTCTCATGACTGTCATGTAATGATGACGCAGTTACTCCCGGTTGCACTTAGAGGGGTTATGGACACACATGTGCGTGAGACGCTTACTGACCTATGCCACTTTTTTTGATTCTATCTCTCGAAAGTCGATCAGTGTGAACCAACTCCATAGGCTACAGGAAGAGATTGTTGTCATACTGAATGAGCTAGAGATGTACTCCCCGCTCGCGTTCTTTGATGTCCTGGTGCATCTATGTGTCCATATCATGGACGACATCATCGACCTAGGGCCGACATTCCAGCATAGCATGATGCCGTTCGAGAGGAAGAATGGGGTCATCAAAGGATTCGTTCGTAACATGTCCCGTCCAGATGGAAACATAGCCCAGGGATATCTGACCAAAGAGTGCATCTCTTTCTGTGAGAGTTATCTAGTAGGCACCGGATACCCTGTTGTTGGTTTGCCCGTCAACAAGCACTATGGAAGGCTCGAAGGTGAAGGTCACATCAACGGTCATAGGGATGTGAATGTGTTACGCTCGGGCTGACAAAACGACAAACTTAGTAGTGCTACAAAACCTAGATGTGCTAGAAGATTTCGTGACACTGAACAAAGAGACCATCGCAAAGAAGTACCGTGACCACAGGGTGCACAGGACGGACACTGAAGTTATTAGAGAGCACAACTCCACTTTCGTGCGTTGGTTCAAAGAGCGAGTTCTGGCTAATCCCCCGAAAGAGGGTTGTCCGAACTGAACGCTCATATACGCCTTAGCACATGGCACCTCGACCAACCTCGCGACTTATCAAGCATACGATATCAACGGATACATGTTCTACACGGAGGAGAAAGATATAAACAATGATGACCAAAACTTAGGGGTGACGATGGAAGCCATGACCGGGAATGTAATTGAAAGATATTATAGAAGGGTCGAAGAGATATGGGAGCTTAACTACTCTGGATTGCATAGCGCGACGATGTTCCATGTCAGATGGGCTAAGAATGTACAGAGGGAAAACCGACATTTCACTACCATGTTTATACCCGACTCCGATAGCGGTACCGTCAACGCCATCGCCAAAAATGAGCCATGGGTACACACTAAACACGTGACAAAATGTTTCTTCATAACTGATCCGATCAATCCCAGCCATGTTGTCGTGAGGAGAAGCAAAAGGAGCATCGCCGGAATGGATGGAGTCGCCAACGAGGAGGACTACGACCAGTACGGTTATCCGATGAGGGAAGATGATGTTGATGACGATGAAACATACGTCAAAAGAAAAATGAAGACTACATTACCTATGAAAGATCATAATCCCTGGAGAAGGAAAAGTCATGACCATGGGCTCAATTATTCGGCAACGAACAAAAGAGGGAAGAAGATCAGTCTGAAGCGTCGTCTTTCCCAAGCTGACAAACTAATCCACAAAGTCTGTGTGTGTCTAGCCACCGATAGCGGTCAAATGATGTAATATATATTATACTAATTATTATCCGGAGGGTAACAGTGGTATTGCTCCAATGACAGACCAAATTAAAGGAAGGAAAGTGCAAAAGAAAGATAAGAAAAAGAAAAGTGCAAATGAAAGAAAAATAAAAAGAAAAAGGAAGGAAGTTTTTCAAAATGAAATGAAGAAAAAGAAAAAGGAACTAATAAGTTGTGGAAAATGAAATGCAGGAAAAATAAAAAACCAAAAGGAAGGAAGTTAGTGGAATATAAAAAATGAAAATAAAAAGAAAAGTGCAAATGAAAAATAAAAATAAAAAGAATAATATAAATAAAAAGAGAAATAAAAATAAAATAAAAAGGAAGGAAGTTTGTGGAATATGAAAAAGAACAAGAAAAATAAAAAGAAAAAAGAAAAAAAAGTTAGCAGTAGCACGTTTTGGCCTCGGCAGCGCTATAGCTAAGGAAAATAAAAAAAAGAAAAAAAGAAAAAAAAAGAGTTAGAAGTAGCGCGTTTTGGCTTGGGCTACGCTATAGCTAAGGAAAATAAAAATAAAATGGAAAAGAAAAACGACAAAAAAGAGTTAGTAGTAGCGCGTTTTGGCTAGGGCAGCGCTATAGCTAAGGAAAATAAAAATAAAAAGAAAAATAAAAAAAGAAAAAAGAAGAGTTAGCAGTAGCGCGTTTTGGCTAGGCATGACTATAGCTAACTTAGCAATAGCGCATTTTGCCAACACGCGCTATAGCTAAGTTGCCTACAGCACCCGCCCACGCCCACGCTCGATCGATCTCTTTCCTCTCTCTCACTCTCTCACTCGACCCCCCCTTTTCTCGCACCTGCCCACCGCCGCCGACGCCTGCACCCACCCACGCCACCGCTGACTCCTGAACCCGCCGACACCACCGCCGACGCCCGCACCTGCCCATGACACCTCCGATGCCCGCACCTGCCCATGCCGTTGTCGACGCGCGCCGCACCCGACCCAGACGCCGGCCACTGGCCATCCTGACGCTCCCTCCCCCTGTGCTGTCCCCTGCCCTAGGTGCACTCCTGGCCCGGCCCCTCCCCCCGTGCCTCCCTCCGCCGTACAGTCTCTCTCTCTCTGACCAAATTTGGTCTCTCTGCAGATCGATGAGGAGGATAAGTACCACCTCTGCCTTGGCGACCCCGACACCACCCCCTCAGGCCCGGCGAGCCCTGACCCCGACGCCACCCCCTCAGCCCCGACGACCCTGACCTCGACGCGCGGTGAGCCACCCCTCCTTTCCTGTTGTTCTTTAGTTAAGGCCAATTTTTTCTTTGTAGGGTGTCCAAATTGAGTTCATGAGTAGTAGCATTTGTTAGCTTATGTTGCTGTCTATTTGAAGTTTTTTAAATTTGTAGTTGATGTCCATTTGTAGTTCATTAGGCAAAAAAGTAAATGAAAATGAAATTGAGGATTTTTAAAAATTCAGAAAATGGAGTAGTAGATGCCACTTAATATGCCACTGAAAATGGAGTAGCTAGGATCCTTGCAAAAAACTATGATAAAAAAATATCTTGGAAAGTGTCATGTTTGCAGCAATTTTGGAACTGAAAATATGCGGTAATCAATTTTGCATTTTTTTGCCACTGAAGATTGTTTTTTGTATTAAGACACAAGTAGTTGTATTGGCAGCAAGTAGTTGGCAGAAAGTATTGTTAGTGAAAATATGCGGTGATCAATTTTGCATTTCTGTAACTAGTCCATTACAGTAGTCTGCAATTTTATTTGAATGCAATGTTGATGGACACAACAGCAAGTTTATGAAATGAAATGAAATGATGTCCATTGGAGTCCATTTGGAGTTGCTCATTGTTTGCGAGATGCTCTATATGTGACCTATGTTTTGCCGGTTGCAAGTGACCTATGTTTTGCCGAAAATGTTGATTCATTTCCATTCCGGCAAATTTCGGGTGCTCTATATGTGCACTTTCCAGCAAAGGTCATGCTGAAATTTTCCGTGAATTTCGGCATGACTTGTGCTAGAAAGTTGGACATATCGATTGCTCGAGATTTGTCGCCACAGGAATGAAACGACATTTTCGGCAAAACAAAGGTCACTTTTTTTGTCATTATTCACTTTATTATATAAAGCTCGATAATTAAACGACTACGACATTGAACCCTAGGTAACATGACCGACACCGATGAGGCCAGAGGTTCTCAGTTCCAATTATGTCGAGCACACACCTACCTCGACTTTCTGGTGGATCAGGAGAGACAACAAGATGGGTGTCAGGACGCCTTGTCATGACAGAGGACGACGGTGGTGGCGCCAGCGCCGACACTGATGCCACCAATGACGCCGGCACTGAGACTGGCACTGATGATGTTGCTAACTACATCACGGAAGGTGGGACCTCCCAAGCCAGTGAGGGGAAGAAGGAAAAGAGGACACGACGCCCAAATGAGCTCGGCACCAGAAGACTGGTGGTCACGGCGGTGCACCCTGGCGAATTCGAGCCAATAGAGCCGTGGGAAGTGGCAGCGTGTTACGGCAACCAACTAGCATGCATCCTACGGGATACCGCTAAAATCAACACCACAGAAATATGGAAGAATGAACATTTGAAGAAGCTGCTCGTCACTAGGTTGCACGCAAGATTCCTGTTCCCCGGTCGGAATGATGATGTCGACCCATGGGATGATGATGCCATGAAAAAAATCAACAAAAAAGCCCTAGGGAAGTTCAACAACACATTGAGCGCTTCGAAAACTAGGGTGAAAAAGGCGATTCAAGTAGACCATGAAACCTACGCCAAGATTGTTGCAGACAATCCGAAAATTATGATAGAGGACTTTGAAAAGTTCATGGAGACTTGCGATGAAGAAGCTGCCAAGGCCAGGTCGGAGAGAGGCAAGCAGCTGCATGCAATAAACATGGGGAACCACCGCCTTGGAAGTCGTGGTTACACGGGAAAGAGGCCCATGTGGGCTAAGGAGGACGTAGAACATGAACGTCAGGGGATCCCATACCCATTGGCTGAGTTCACCGACCAGTAGGAGCACGACTTCATCAAGGTCCGATTCTCGTGGGACCCCAAGAAAAAGTTTTTTTTCACCGACGGGCTGACTAGGAAATTCATGAGATTACTGGTAATTATCCTTTTACCACCTTACATACTAGGTTCTGATCAACGAAGTCTACTACATTCTAGTCGCATTCGTAAATGATTCACAATCCATTTTGCAGAGAGAGCAACACAAGCTTGCGGCCGAAAGTGACTCATCGACTCAGTCGTCGATGAAGTACAAGTGGGACACTCCTTTCAACCGGGCCATGAACATAATGATGGGACACCCGCCCGGCCAGCGGCCACAATATGGACGTGTTCACTGCGCCGAGGATGGCGCCACGTGGAAGTACTATTATAGCGAGGACCCCGATGCCAAAAGACAGATAAAGAAGTTCAGTCAAGTGACTATCGACGAGAAGGTGGCGCGAGCGATGGAGAAAGCAAAAGCTGAGACCAAAGCTAAGATAATCCAGGAAATGGTAGCTCCCTGTAGAGATGATATGGTGGCTACCTTCACAAGCATGATTCCAACTGTGGTCACATGGGCGCAACAAAATCCAAACGTGCCACCAAGTGATTTTCCCATGCCCAGCTTCACCGGCAGCAACTCAATGAACAACACACCCATACCCGTACCTAGTATGGCAACCGCACCCGCACCTCCTCCAGCACCTGCTCCTGCACCCAGCTGTCACAACAGCCCTAGCTCCATCTCTAGCTTAAACGTCGGGCCGTCGACATTGGCTGACCTCGAAGCCCTCACGGTAAATACGCGTCGCACCTTCATCAACTCAACTAATTAATTAATCTTCAGTTACCATTCTTTTTGGATCTCTGACACCGCACATATATGTCTTTGTAGGCCGACTCCACTCCATGCACCCTCCTTTACCACATGAAGGGTGGGTTGGTGGATGTGGGGAAGGTTACTATAGTGAAGCCCAAGGATCGATTGTTCCACCGCCAGCAGATGCCTGATAATGCCTTAAGGGTCTCCGTGGTGAGTGTGAAAGCAAGCTACGAGCGTTTCCCTCGTCCGATACAAACCGATGGAGAGGATGACGAGACCCCCACGCAGCTTGGCCAATGCAAAAATTGGCCGATCCAGTGGCCGAAAAATCTTCTTCGTGTCGAGGTGGCCGGGAGCACACCAACGGGACATCAGGAAGGTATGACCACAACCCCTCCTACACAAGTACAACCATCGTCTGTTCTGCTTGCTGAGATCGAGAGACACGAGGAAGGAGGACCAACCGTTCCGGCATATGCTGCCATATGCCCCAGGGAAGAGGATATGGATGGTGACATGGAGGAGGCCGAGGACCTTCTCCAGTATATCAATACCGGCTATGACAACGAAGTAACACTAAGTCAACCATATGAATATGAGATGCATGTACCAGAGCCGGAACGTCCTCGGGAGTGCAAGAAGTCTTTGTTCATTCAATCCTCGCAGGACACGCCTCCAGATGCCGGTTCCATCCAAGCTCAACTAATTAGCTAGAGTCATCCAATGCTGAGCCCAGAAGCACTAGGGGTGGTGCTCAGGGAGGGTCTGACAGACCCACCAACACCTCAGCCCACCAAGAAAAAGTAGAGGAAGAGAGGAACGACAAGAAAATCCAATAAAGCTGGCAATGTTGGTTCTAGCAGCTAGTTGCCTTCGACCAAGGTTGACAGTGTACCGATGAAACATGCGCCATTAATCCATGTCGCGGGAGAGCCAATGGTACCGGTGAATGCACTAGCTGGCATAACAGGGGACCTCAGGAGACTCCATGACCATGTGCTTTCGACAGAGAGAAGCCTCCTCACCTCGGATGATCTAGGATACCCACTTTATATGGTTCATGTGCCGAGCAGTTGCAAGATGTACGTCCACACATGCCCCGTGGACCTCTTCTTCCTAAGGTTTGATTACATCTTCTAGATGTTTCAAATGAGGACACTCGATTTTACGTTCGTCCGCCTGTATGCGCTGCACATGAACTACATCGTCAGGAGAGAGCAAGTCACCGGTCTTGCGGTCGCGTACCCATACTACATGCATGAGGGCTTCTTGTCAATCAATGATGCCAACCGTCAATATGCGAGTCAGTACATCAAAGAATTCTTGGTCAGGAATAAGGACAAAGAAATGATTCTCCTACCTTATCATCCCGGGTAAGTCATCCGTGGATAGCACTATAACACATACATCCTTTCGTGCATTTTAGTAATTACTTTGCACACATGGAGGCTAACTTGATCGTGTATTTTGCGCAGCGGGGGGTGTCACCCGTTCTCATCGTTCTTTACTCGCGTTACTCCCGCGCTCCATATTTGGACCCGTCAAAGAACATACAGAAGAAAGATTACACACACATAAAGTATGTTCTGGAAAGAGCTATGCTGGGCTTCAGCATGCGGGGTGGCTACATCCAATCCAAAAAACAAATAAGTCCAGGCTCTGTTTCGGCCACAAGACTAACTTCTGTTGCATTTAGCAACCGGCAAGAAATGAGAACGAGTTCTACGTCATCTATCTAATGATGGAGTACAGAAGGGATGGGCAATCACTTTGCATGAAATCTTCATCTGATACCCATATCCAGAGATGGGCTGAAGCCTTTGGAGCCGTGCTGGATAATTGACTTCGAAATAATTTCTACCAGATCCAACAAGAAATTGTGTCCATCATCATGAAAGATGTCCTCGAAGAGAATGGGATGTTCTACGGTGGCCAAATATCGCGAGCTGGCGTCAAAACCTGCATTGCCCTACAACATCAGGACATGACGCCTTTCACTAAGCTTGGGTCCGTCCTCCCGGATATGGACAGATGGGAAGAGTGCATTGCTTAAAGACAATGTGTTTGTTTAGTTACTTGTTACTTTCTATATGACGAAACTTTGAATGTCTCAGTACGACGAAACTATTAGATGTATAATGCCGCGCTCTAGTTATTTACTTTCAGTACGATGAATTTTTTTAACTATGTTTACTATATATGTTGCTTCTATTTCATAACTGTTTCGTTCAATTCGCTTCATGACACACACACACACACACACACACACACACACACACACACACACACACACACACACACACACACACACACACATATATATATATACACACGGGATGAGAATAATATTCTGATCACAACCTGACCTGCCCCGCTAGTAGTACGTTAAACTTCCCTGTGAACTAGGTTGAACTTCCGCCAACTTTGTCCAAATGGGGCTTGCGATATACCGTTGGAAAACTATGGACACCAATATCATGACCCAAGTTAAATTTTTGGCAAAATGTAAGCGGTTTAAGAGCAGTTTTGAAAACCGTTTTTTCTTCACACAAAAAACATGAATTGTATTTTTGATCGCATTTCTAAACCGTTTATCGGAATGAGGCATATAATATGGCGTTGGAAAGCTGCTACAAAACCGCTACTTCCACATGTTAAAAGTTTTCTCTAATTCTCTATGGTTAAAGAGTAATTTGAAAAAAATGTAAAATTTCGCAAACCGAACAGCCGAGTTTGTATTTTCAACGTCATTTCTAAACGGCTAATCCAATTGAGGCATATGATATGGCGTTGGAAAGCTTATGAAAATGCGCTACTCTGTCATTTTGAAAGTTTTTTTCTAATTTTGAACGGTTTAAAAGTAATTTAGAAAACAGTACAAGTCCTACCAAGTTCATATTTTCGAGCTAATTTTTTAACTGTGCGCCCGCACGCAGCAAATGATATGGAGTTGGAAATCTTGAACAAATGCGAAACTTTTTGGTATGTATTATGTCTCCAAATTCTTTACAGTTTAAAGTCAGTTTTGAAAATGGCGAAAAACGTATTTTCGCCGTATTTTCTACAAACTTTATCGGAATGGCGCAAATAATATACCGCTGAAACGCTACGGAAAATGCGAAACTTTTTTATGTTGAGAGTTTTTTCTGATTCCTAGCCGTTTTTAAGTAATTTAAAAAACGGCGAGATCATTCGTTCTGCCTTTATCACGAAACAGATTCGCCAAAAATGCATCGCGTGAAGTACCTGAACTTCTTGGTATGAAACCTTAAACTTCACTCTGTTTTTCACGTGCTTTTTTCCTCTTATATCTCTATCCACTGCTCCTAGCTCTACATCCACTCACCGGAATTGAGCAAGTGATATACCGATGGAAAGCTGCTGTAAACAGCAACTTTCCCGTGTTGATAATTTTTTCATACTCGCAACGATTTTAGAAGTTTTTCATCTGAAATTCATTCAGCATTGTAGTTGAACTTCATGCTATTTTCACGTTGAACTTCTGTGACATATTTTTGTTTGTACATGCGCCTGAACTTCCCTCTGTACGAACTCGACCTTCGGGCTATCTTTGCAACCGTGACTTCCCCCGCGAATTATTCTGGTTAGTAGTGTTCTATATGATGTTAGTGTAATCTAGAAAGGTTTTTAGCCACTAAATACAGGTTTTAAATAGAAATCTCGCTCCCTAGCGGATTTTTCTCTCGAGTCGTGATGAAATTGCGTTTTTTGCAATTTTACTGCCTGATTTGTTCGACCTGAAATTCCCCTAGTGCTAGGTTGAACTTCCGTCAACATTGCCCAAATGGGGCTTGCGATATACCATTGGAAAGCTATGTACACCAGTATCATGACCCAACTTCAAATTTTGGCAAAATGTAAGTGGTTTAAGAGCAGTTTTGGAAACCGTTTTTTCTCCATACAAAAAACATGAATCGTATTTTCGATCGCATTTCTAAACCGTTTATTGTAACGAGGCAAATAATATGGCGTTGGAAAGCTACTGTAAAACCGCTCCTTCCACATGCTGAAAGTTTTTTCTAATTCCCTATTGTTAAAGAGTAATGTGGAAAATCGTAAAATTTCACAAACCGAACAAAAGAGTTCGTATTTTTGTTGCCATTTCTAAACGGCTAATCTAATTGAGACAAATGATATCACGTTGGAAAGCTTATGAAAATGCGCGTTTTTCTCATGTTGAAAGTTTTTTCTAATTTTGAATGGTTTTAAGAGTAATTTAGAAAAACGGTACAAGTTCTACCAAGTTTGTATTTTCGATATATTTTTTTAATCATACGTCTGAACATAGCAAATGATATGGCGTTGGAAAGGAACAAATGCGAAACGTTTTTGTATATATTATTTCTCCAAATTCATTACGGTTTTACGTTGATTTTGAAAATGGCTAAAAACGTATTTTCACCTTAATTTCTACAAACTTCATCGGAACGGGGCAAATAATATACTGCTGAAAAGCTACGAAAAATTTGAAACTTTTTCATGTTGATGGTTTTCTCTGAATCCCAGCCATTTTCAAGTAATTTCAGAAACGGCGAGATCACTTGCTCTGCCTTTATCGCGAAACAGATTCGTCGAAAATGCATTGCGTGAAGTACTTGAACTTCTGTGGAAGTTCTGCCTGAACTTCACTCTGTTTTTCACATGCTTTTTTTGCCCGTAGCTCTTCATTCACTCACCGGAATTAAGCAAGTGATATACCGATAAAAACTGCTATAAACACACAACTTTTCCGTGTTGATCATTTTTTCATACTCGCAACAGTTTTAAAAGTTTTTCTTGTGAAATTCATTCAATGTAGTAGTTGAAATTCTTGCTGTTTTCACGTTGGACTTCTGTGACATATTTTTTGTTTGTAATTTTTCCATCCATTTTCGTTAGTATTACACAAATGATATTCTTTTTGTACAAACCTATCCCACAATAATTTTTTAACTTTCTCCGACCGAGGACTTGAACTTACACAAATGATATTCCTGTCATTTTGAAGTAAATTAGAAAATGACAAGATCATGATTTCTGCCTTCATCGCGAATGGAAATGCACTGCGTGAAGTAGTTGAACTTCTCGGTCATGTCTGTTTGAACTTCACTCTGTTTTTGACGTGTTAGTTTTTGACATGCTGTTTTTTGCACTGCGTGAAGTAGTTGAACTTCTAGGGCATGTTTGTTTGAACTTCAGTTTGTTTCACTTTATTTGTATTTTTCTTGTATGAAATACACACCATGTAGTACGTGAACTTCCAGTTGTTATCACTTTTGAACTTCTCTCTGGTTTGGGAGAATTATTTTAAAACACACAAAAAACATATTTTTAATGTATTTTGGACATCTAAATACATGGTGAACCTATCTCACAAGAATTTTTTGAACTTTTCCTCGCTGAGCAATTGAACTTCTATCAACCATTCTTTTCATTTATGAGTTGTTTTTAAAAGTGCAAAAAATGGTGCCTTGTTTTTTATTTTTTCAACAGGTAAACCCTAGGTTTTAATAAACTCCGAACATCTCTATTATTTCAATTTGAACTTCACCTTTTTATATTTTGAGTAAAGAATTGTATTCGATTTTTATACGGAAAAAAAATCAAACATGGAAATAGAAGGTGAACCTCTCTCGCAAGAATTTTCGAACTTCCCCTGACAGAGCAGTTGAACTTCTAGCAACAAACTGTTAAGCTTTTATTTTTCTATACTTTTTATTCTGACCTGAAATGCATTCCTTGCGGTACTTGAACTTCTCATTGTTTTCACTATGAACTTCTGTCACATTTTTGTGCATACATTGAATTACATGCAATTGAAGGTCGGACATCATTTTTTGCTATTTTCAAACATGTAATTGGAGGTCGGATGTCCCGCAATATTAATTTTGCACCGTGCACGGAGGACCACGTGAACTTCTTGCAACAAACCTTTTAAGCTTTTGGTTTTCTATTATGATATTATTATCTGAAACGCATTCCGTGTAGTAGTTGAACGTCCCGCTGTTTTCTCCTTGAACTTCTGTCACATATTTCTGTTCAACCTCCCTCACAAGAATTTTTGAACTTTTCTTGGGCTGAGCACTTGAACTTCTAGCAACAAAACTATTAGCCTTTGCCTTTTCATTCTTTGTTTCATACAAATGCACACCGTGTAGTACATGAACTTCTGATAGTTATCAATCAAAACTTCTCTTGGTTACGTGAAAATATCTGAGTTTTTTATGAATATTAATCTGAATTTCTTAATTCTTTTTTTTTATGAATTCTGAAGCGCTCTATTTTTAAAAGTTGAACTCCTTGTTATTTTATTTTTGAACTTCTTGTTTCCATTATTTAATAACGAGGGAAATCTGAGTTTTCTATAATCATCGAACTTCTCCATCTTTCTAATTTGGACTTCCTGATTTTATTTCTTTTAGTAACGAAAAAAACCTACTTTCTGATAGACATCGAGCCGCTCCGTTTTTAAATTTGAGCTTCTAGGTTTATTTTAACAGAGAAAATCTTTTTTGTAAAATTGTTTGAGATGCTTTTTTTAGTACCTTCTTTGGGTTTGTAACAAGCATTGAACTTCTTCGTCTTTTAAATTTGAACTTCTTATTTTAGATTTGTTTTGTTACTTGATCATCTTGGTTTTGTACTAAAAATTGAACTTCTCGGTTATTTAAATTCGAACTTCTAGGATTTTATATAACCCCTTTATT
>NC_041388.1:418214990-418269583 GCF_002162155.2 Triticum dicoccoides | reverse complement strand
AATTTCTTTTGGTAATATGGAAAAATGCTTTCTTTAAATAAGTTTTGACCTACTAAGCCTTTTAAAACTTTTTTAGTTTTTCCTTATTTCTTAATTTTAACTTCTTCATTTTATTATTAATAATGAGAAAACATCTAAGTTTTTTTATCCTTCGAACTTCTCTTTTTTTTACTTTGAACTTCTTAGAAAAAATGGTTTTAAATAAGCAAACAATTTTCTAGGTTTTTAAATTTAAAGTTCTAGGTTTTATGACCTTCTCGGTTATTTCAAATTGAACTTCTAGGGTTTTCAAAATTGAACTTCTAAGTTTTTTGACCTTCTCGGTTATTTCAAAATTTCTATTTTAAAGTCCATTTTTATATACTTTTTTACAAATTTGGTAGTTGAAAAGCTACAGAAAATGCAAAATTTTCTCATGTTGATGGTTTTCCCTGATTCCTAGTCGTTTTCAAGTAACTTCCAAAACAACGAGATCATTCGCTCTGCCTTTATCGCGAAACAGATTGTTCGAAAATGCACCGCGTGTCTACTTGAACTTCACTCTGTTTTTCACGTGTTTTATTGCCCGTAGCTCTCCATCCACTCACCGGAACACTCACCGGAATTGAGCAAGTGATATGCAGGTGGAAAGCTGCTGTAAACACGCAACTTTCTCATCTTGATCATTTTTTCGTACTCACGATGATTTTAAGAGCTTTTCATCTGAAATTAATTCACTGTAGTAGTTTCACTTTCTGTTGTTTTCATGTTGAACTTCTGTGACGTATTTTCGTTTGTAATTTTCTCATTCATTCGCAAGTATTACACAAATTATATTCATTTTGTACAAACCTCTACAACAATAATTTTTTTAACTTTCTCCCTCGGAGGACTTGAACTTATAACAACAACAAAACTTTTAGCCTTTGATTTTATATTCTTTTTTAATACAAAATGCACACTGTGTAGTACGCGAACTTCTGGCAGTTATCAAATTGGAACTTCTCTCAGTTATGTGAAAATATCTTCATTTTTCCTCAATGCACACCATGCTGTACGTGAACTTCCGACCGTTATCAACCTGAACTACTCTTTGGATTGAGAGTATTATTTTAAAACACCAAAAGAACATTTTTTTATTCGTGTTGAACATCTAAATACACAGTGAACCTCTGTCACAAGAATTTTTGAACTTTTCCTAGCCGAGCACTTGAACTTCTGTCAACAAAATTTTTAGACTTTGCCTTTTTATTCTTTTTTTCTCATATGAAATGCACACGATGCAATACATGAACTTCCAGCAGTTATCAGTTTGAACTCCCCTCTGTTTCGCTTTTGTAATGATTTTTTTTAGTTTTTTAGGGAAAAAATCAACGTTTGTCATAGACATCGAACCGCTCTAACTTCTTTAATTGAACTTCTTTGTGTATTTTTAGAAATGTTAAAAACGGAGTTTAGTTAGAAAGATCAAACTTCTTCGTTATTTCATATTGAACTTATTGGTATTAATCTTTAGTAACGAGAAGACCTGAGTTTTTATATACATTATTAAAATTGAACTTCTTGGTTTAATCTTTAGTGAGAAAATTTGAGTTTTCTATAAGTATCAAATAGCTTCATGTTTTTTAATTAGGAATTGTTGGTGTTATTCATCGGTAACAGAAAAAATACTAGTTATGTTATAAATATCGAACCACTCAATTATTTAAATTTGAACTTCTAGGTCTTTTTTTAGAAGAGGGAAAATCCATTTTTTTATAAATGTTTTGAACTATTCGGTTTTTTAATTTGACCTTCTTGGTATTTTAATAAACATTGAACTTCTTCGCTATTTAAATTTGAACCTCTAGGTTTATTATAGAAACGAGGAAAACATTTTTCCTATAATTTTTGAACTGCTCTATTTTTTATATTTGGCCTTCTTGGTGATGCTTGTTTTCTTCTGGGTGTATAAACGTCGAACTACTCTGATATTTGAAATTGAACTTCTAGGTTGTTCTTTAGTAACGGAAGAAATCTGAGTTGTGTAATAAACATCAAAGCACTCTACATTTTAAATCGAACTTATTAATTTAATTATTAAAAATGAGGAAAATCTGAGTTTCCTATATAAATTGAACTACACCGTTATTTTTAATCTGAACTTCTTGGTTTTATTATTTTTTTAACTTTTTTAGTTACTCTTTTTACTTTAATTTGAACTTCTTCATTTTTATTCTTCAATAACAAGAAAAAATCCGAGTTGTATACAAACTTTGAACTTCTGTGTTATTTGAATTTGAATTTCACATTTTTTATTGTTCGAGTAAAGAATTGTTTTCAATTTTAATAAAGTTTGGACTTCTTTGTTATTTTAATTTGGACTGCTTAAAATAATATGGTTGTCAAATAAACATCAAACAATTTTTTTAAATTGAACTTCATACTTCTTTTTTTATAGGAACAGAAAAAAATTGAGTTTTCTGTTTTTTTCCTGCAAATGTTTTAGCTTTTATGTGCTAAGCACACATGCCTCCCACACAGAACTCACGAACGCTAATCCTCTATCAAAGTATTAGACAGGCACCCCTGAAAAAAAGTATTAGTAAGGGAAGTAAAGTACAGAAACATGTAAAATCCATTCCAATCCTCCACAACCTTTTTCGCATGAAGCCAGACCAGGATCAACCTTTTTCGAGCTAAAACAAAGTATTAGTAAGGGAAGTAAACTTACAATGTTGGCGAACTAGTTCTACGCCTGCCGGACAAGAAAAAGGACAAACTCAAGCCCAAGTGGTAAGGTCCCTTCATCATCGATCAAGTCCAGACCGGCGGAGCATACCGTCTACGAAACGCATCGAACAATCGACTTGATCCGAACCCATGGAACGCAGCCCGCCTCCGAAGATTCTACGCCTAGCGTCGGACTCAGAGTTCGTCTCCTTCCTCCGTCCACATTTTAAATGTTTGCTGTCTTTTGTTTTTTCTCTTCCTTCCTCCCGTCTTTTCGTAAAGCCTTTGTGGGCTGACCTGCGCATTGTTCGCACACACTTGACGTGCTGCTTGCACTCATTATACCTGGGGGCTTCTTTAACAGAAGCTTATTTATACGGGCTCCATGCCCAACACATGCGTCACACTTCCGCATGTACCTTTTACTCACCAGTATATGCATCGATATGACTTAAGTTTTGGCCAAGCTGGGTTGCCTGGCTCCTGTGCTTACCCCTATGTTCCCGATTGTCCGGCTAGGAGGTAAAGGGAGCACCTCTGCGATTGTTACTGCCGAGTCAGCCGGATGTGTACCTCAGACTGGGTGAAGCCGAAAGCTAACGTTCTTAAGGGAATATTCGGTCGGTGACTTGAAAGATGATTTCTTATTTATTTATTCAAATGCCCCCAGATGCTTTTCTGCTCTTTTCGCTGTCCGGACATGCACTTTAGGGCATGCCTCCCAGGAAAAGGAACCCCTAACGGAACTATTCTCCCTGGAAGATGTTTCTTACTAACCATGTAATATAACATAACTAGTTGGGCACTTGTATGATAAAGCACTAATGACCCCTACGCCTGGTCTCCATGCATGCCCCGGTTTTTTTAATAACCGTGAGGGTATTCGGACACACTCCGGACTCTAGGGTCCCGAGGTTGAAGCGAAAAGGTCCGCAAAGACAAAACGATCTACAATCCGGCTAGAAGGCATTTTACATGTCATTTTAGATTACATCGTCCAATTGACTGATTGTACTCCTCTTCAATCCCATCTAACAGGCTGTCTAGCTTACAGTCCCGTTGGGAATACTTAGCGGCCAACTCTACTTGGCCGTACATTAAGCTCACAGGAATCTCCTTCCCATCAGGCCCCACAGGTCCGACCTCAGCCATGTGGTTCAGATCAGCCTTCGTGTACCGCGTCTTCACCATGGCCCAGGCCTCCCGGGCGCCTTGTCGGCAGGCCGTTATCTTCCATAGACGGAAGCACTGCCGTGCTCCCTGAAGCTTCTCCGCAAGCCCTCCAAGACCCTCGGGTAGGGAGACGGATGGCCATAAGGCCTGGACGACGCCGCTCATCGCCTGCCGAACATGTTCGTGCAGCTGTAGTAGCTCGGGAAGCAGATCACCCGTTGAACCGGTCATTTCCTCCGCAGGACGACCCGTGAGCACACCTACAGACATATTTCTGTCAATCGACTCCCTCGCTGAACTCTTCTTTTCAAAAGAGTTTGCTCAAGCACTTATTGTAAATGCCGTGACGAAGCCGCTGATTCTCCTTCACGGAGCCAGACAGCTGGGCCCGAACACCTTTTAGTTCTTCGCCCAGCTGGGTGTTGGCCTCTTGGAGTTTGTTCCTCTCCTGCTGCACCTTCATAAGCACCCTCTTGCCGGCCTTCAGCTGGCGCAGTAGCTGTTGCTTGTCCGGATCAAGTCCGGCAACATCTGCAAAATTATTGTCAGACTTATACGCACGCCGCACTTCATAAACTACTTATCTTTTCGAAGTATGTATTAACAGAGGGGGTCTCTGTGGCTCCCCTTGCAGCGGCTAGTGCGGCCTCAAGTTGGGCCTTGCACTCTTGAAGCTCCTGGGACAGCTGGGTATTCTTCTCCGTAAGATCCTGCATAACAAATGATCCTTAAATCAGTTATTCTAACTATTTTAAGTCTCGGGGGCTACTGGCATATATAACTATTAAAATTCCTTACCCGTATGTCTTTCACATACTACTCCGTGGTTCTGGTTTAACCATCTTGAGCGGCACGAAGGTGCGCATCTCCCGCATTAAAGGCATTCAACGCCTCCGGGGAGAAACACTTGTCACGAAGAACTGTCCGGCGGCGCCTGTGATTCATGGCGCTCTCCACCTCAGACCTGGTGGCGGACAGCCTGTCGGCATCCTCCGTTAGAGGAGCATCCGGCTCGTGCCTTGCGCTCGCCTCCCCCTCCGGACCAGGTGTTGGAGCCTGGCTGGCGGAGGCTTGGTTGGCAACCTCTCCGGGCACAGTCCGGCGAGCGCTCTTTCTCCTGGAAAAGTCATGAGCATTAATATACCTCCCAGGAATCTTTCCCTTAAAAACGGTGGCGTGCTATACCGTTGCGGCGACGTTTCAATTCGCACTGCACCCCTCTTCCGCCTGCTGGGCCGAACTGACCCTTGTCGGTCAGCCACCGCGGGTTTGGCTTCCCGCCTTGAAGGCACCTCCTGCGAGACACCGTTCAGAAATAAGCATGGATGAAGTAATGGTGTCAGGACTTCGGTCACAGTTACCTGGGAAGCCAGAGATAAACCGGGGTAGTCAGCCGTAATGCCAACTAGAGCATTGTCCATGCTAAGTTGGTGGAACACCCCATCAATCAGCTCCACCTCTATGTCCGGATCCTCTATGGAGGCCGGATCAAGGGATCTTCCCAGATCCTCGGGTTGTGGAGTCGGACTGTGTATGCCCTCCACATCCCGGTGCAGTTCCTGCGTTGAAATCATAAAGTAAGACACTTAACTTTGAAAGCACGGATCGGATAGATAAACGTCCGCTTACCTAGCTCCGAGGGTTATTCATGGAGAATCCATTCAATGGACTCGTGTGGAGGAAGTCCTCCTTCTCCCCCTTGTACAAGCCGGACAGGATCTTCACCAGATCGGCGGCCGATCCCGGCCCCTTGCGGCCATGACTGGTGGCGTCATTCTCCCTGTTGAAATCCCACATGGGGTGGCCCTATATTGGAGCGGCTGCAACCCTCGCATAATGCACGTGGCCATGACTCCAATCATGGTCAATCCGGAATGGGCCAACAACCTTATCCGGCCCATCAGATATTGGACGCTCCTATCATCTTCCCGTTGAGGGCTCCGCGGGAGCCAACTCAGGCGTTTTTTCAGAGGAGCGTTGCTGAACTCCGGGAGGCCGATCTGAACTGGGTCCGGCAGTGGAGCGTCTTCCATATAAAACCATTCCGAAGGCCAGTCTTCGGACGCCTTCTTCGGGGTTCCGGATAGATATCCGGTCCCGGCGATGTGCCATATTTCGGCTCCACCCACTTGATATATCGACCCCTCGTGGGAACGGGGTTACGAGGCAAAACAACCTCTTCCACAGCGCAAAATGGGGCTCGATGCCCAAGAACAGCTCGCAAAGAGCTACAAAACCCGCAATATGCAAAATGGAGGCGGGTGTAAGGTGATGAAGCTGGAGTCCGTAGAACTCCAGGAGCCCCCGGAGAAACGGATGTATGGGAAATCCGAGTCCCCTTATTAGATAAGGGACGAAGCACACCCTCTCTCCTTTAAGGGATTGGGGGTGTTCTCCGCCTGCTTTCCACCTTTGTAGGTGGCTAGTCCAGCTCGAACTGGGACCATGAAGGCTGGAGGAATGTATCCCTCCGCTTGGAGCGTCACCAGCTCGCTGTGCGGGACTGAACATCTCCTCCAATCTCCTGGCTGAGGGCTGGGAGCGCGAGAGGAGGAGCCGCGTCGACTGTCCATGATGGAGTGGATTTTTGTCAGAGGCGCTCCGGTGAGTACTCGTGGAAGGAGGATGGTGTGATTTGGATCTAGATCCTTGCCTCTCTTATAGGCAGCTTATTCATGCAGCTTGGGGGTAAAACGTAAAAATACCCTGGATTTTCGCATTCATATGACACGTGGAAGAGGGCCATTATTGGACGTGGAAGCCAAGGAGCGCAACATTTATAAGGAAGCGGGACACTATTTGGCAAGCACATGGAATTTGGAGGAGAACCCGCCTTGCAACGCCGAAGACAATATACGCGCCGGACTCGTCGTCATTGAAGCCTGGTTCGGGGCTACTGAGGGAGTCCTGGATTAGGGGGTGTCCGGATAGCCGAACTATCATCATCGGCCGGACTCCAAGACTATGAAGATACAAGATTGAAGACTTCGTCCCGTGTCCGGATGGGACTTTCCTTGGCGTGGAAGGCAAGCTTGGCGATACGGATATGTAGATCTCCTACCATTGTAACCGACTCTGTGTAACCCTAGCCCTCCCCGGTGTCTATATAAACCAGAGGGTTTTAGTCCATAGGACACAACAACAATCATACCATAGGCTAGCTTCTAGGGTTTAGCCTCCTTGATCTCATGGTAGATCCACTCTTGTACTACCCATATCATCAATATCAATCAAGCAGGAGTCGGGTTTTACCTCCGTCGAGAGGGCCCGAACCTGGGTAAAAACATCGTGTCCCTTGTCTCCTGTTACCATCCGCCTAGACGCACAGTTCGGGACCCCCTACCCGAGATCCGCCGGTTTTGACACCGACAATGACCGACACGTAAACGCACCTCGCGGTCCGTTAACCATGGAAATCACTCTGAGACCCCAAAACAGTGAGTGTCCATGAAACGGGCCAGAATCGGCAAAAACTGCGAGTGTTGATGACCGACACGTAAACGCACCCCGGTGTTCGTCAATCATGGAAATCACACCGGGACCGAAAATACAGTAATAGTCCAAGAAACGGGCCAGAATCGGCAAAAACTGTGAGTGTCAATGACCGACACGTAAATGCACACCGCGGTTCATTAACCGTGGAAATCACTCCGGGGCCCCCAAACAGCGTGAGCAATAGTACATGAAACGGGCCAGATTCAGCCAAAATTGTGAGTGTTGATGACCGACACGTAAGCGCGCCTTGGGGTTCAACAACTATGGATATCACTACGGGAACCCAAAATGGTGATTAATAGTCCACGAAACCCGTTAGAATTGGCCAAAACTGTGAGTGTTGATGGCCGACACGTAAACGCACCCCGGGGTTCGTAAATCAAGGAGATCACTCCAGGACCCCAAAAACTAAGTAATAGTCCAAGAAACGGGCCAGAATCGGCCCAAGCTGCGATTGTTGATGACCTAGACCTAAGGCACCTTGTGGTTCAACAACCATGGAAATCACTTTGGGGCCCCAAAACGGTGAGTAATATTCCAAGAAACGGGCCAGAATCGGCCCAAACTGCGATTGTTGTTGACCTACACTTAAGCGCACCTTGGGGTTCAACAACCATGGAAATTGCTTTGGGGCCCCAAAATGGTGAGTAATGGTCCACGAAACGGGTCAGGGTCGACAAAAACCGCGAGTGTTGGTAACTGACATGTAAGCGCACCCGGGGGTTCATTAATCGTGGAAATCACTCTGGGACCCCAAAACAGTGAGTAATAGTCCACGAAACGGGCTAGAATCGGCCAAAACTATGAGTGTTGATGGCCAACACGTAAAAGCACCTTAGGGTTCAACAACTATGGAAATCGCTTCTGGACCCCTAAATGGTGAGTAATAGTCCAAGAATCGCGTCAAAATTGGCTAGAACAGGGACTGTTGACGTCAGACATGCAAACGCACCCTGGGGATTGTCAATCGTGGAAATCCCTCTGGGACGCCAAAACGATGAGTAATAGTGCACGAAATGGACCAGAATTGGCCAAATTTGTGAGAGTTGATGACCGACACGTAAACGCACCACGGAATTCGTCAATCGTGGAGATCACTCCGGGACCCCCAAAACTAAGTAATAGTGCAAGAAACGGGCCAATATCGGCCCAAACTATGCTTGTTGATGATCGACACGTAAGCGCACCATGGGGTTCAACGACCATGGAAATCACTTTGGGGCCTCAAAACGGTGAGTAATAGTTCACGAAACGGGCCAGAATCAACCAAAACTGTGAGTGTTGATTACCGACGCGTAAACGCACCCCGCGGTTCATTAACCGTGGAAGTCACTCTAGGGCCCCCAAACAGAGAGTAATAGTCCATGAAACAGGCCAGAATCAGCCAAAACTATGAGTATTGATGACCGACACGTAAACGCACACCGCGGTTCATTAACCGTGGAAATCACTCTTGGGCCCCAAAACAATGAGCAATAGTACATGAAACGGGCCAGAATCAGCCAAAACTGTGAGTGTTGATGACCGACACGTAAGCACGCATTGGGGTTCAACAACTATGGATATCACTTCGGGACCCCAAAACGGTGAGTAATAGTCCACGAAACACGTTAGAATTGGCCAAAACTGTTAGTGTTGATGACCGACACGTGAACGCACCCCGGGGTTCGTAAATCATGGAGAATACTCCGGGACCCCCAAAACTAAGTAATAGTCCAAGAAACGGGCCAGAATCGGCCCAAACTGCGATTGTTGTTGACCTAGTCCTAAGCGCACCTTGGGGTTCAACAACCATGGAAATCACTTTGGGGCCCCAAACCGGTGAGTAATATTCCAAGAAACGGGCCAGAATCGGCCCGAACTGCGATTGTTGTTGACCTACACTTAAGCGCACCTTAGGGTTCAACAACCATGGAAATCCCTTTGGGGCCCCAAAACGGTGAGTAATGGTCCACGAAACGGGTCAGAGCCGACAAAAACCACGAGTGTTGATAACTAACACGTAAGCGCACCCCGGTGTTCGTCAATCATGGAAATCACACCGGGACCCAAAACTGCGAGTGTTGATGACCGACACGTAAACGCACCCCGGTGTTCGTCAATCATGGAAATCACACCGGGACCCAAAACAGAGTAAAAGTCCAAGAAACATGCCAGAATCGACCAAAACAGTGAGTGTTGATTACCGACGCGTAAACGCACCCCGCGGTTCATTAACCGTGGAAATCACTCTGGGTCCCCCAAACAGTGACTAATAGTCCACGAAACAGGCCAGAATCAGCCAAAACTGTGAGTGTTGATGACCGACACATAAACGCACACCGTGGTTCATTAACCGTGGAAATCACTCCGGGGCCGCAAAATAGTGAGCAATAGTACATTAAACGGGACAGAATCAGCCAAAACTGTGAGTGTTGATGACCGACATGTAAGCGCGCTTTGGGGGTTCAACAACTATGGATATCACTTCGGGACCCCAAAACGGTGAGTAATAGTCCACGAAACACGTTAGAATTGGCCAAAACTGTGAGTGTTGATGACCGACACGTAAACGCACCCCGGGGTTCGTAAATCGTGGAGATCACTCCGGGACCCCCAAAACTAAGTAATAGTCCAGGAAACGGGCCAGAATCGGCCCAAACTGCGATTGTTGATGACCAAGACCTAAGCGCACCTTGGGATTCAACAACCATGGAAATCACTTTGGGGCCCCAAAACTGTGAGTAATATTCCAAGAAACGGGCCAGAATCGGCCCAAACTGTGACTATTGTTGACCTACACTTACGCGCACCTTGGGGTTCAACAACCATGGAAATTGCTTTGGGGCCCAAAACGGTGAGTAATGGTCCATGAAACGGGTCAGAGTCGACAAAAACCGCGAGTGTTGATAACTGACAGTAAGTGCACCCGGGGGTTCATTAATCGTGGAAATTACTCCGGGATCCCAAAACAGTGAGTAATAGTCCATGAAACGGGCTAGAATCGGCCAAAATTGTGAGTGTTCATGGCCAACACGTAAAATCACATTGGGGTTCAACAACTATGGAAATCGCTTCCGGACCCATAAATGGTCAGTATTAGTCCAAGAATCGCGTCAGAATTGGCCAAAACAGTGAGTGTTGACGTCAGACATGCAAACGCACCCTGGGGATTGTCAATCGTGGAAATCCCTCTGGGACACCAAAATGGTGAATAATAGTGCACAAAATGAACCATAATTGGCCAAATTTGTGAGTGTTGATGACCGACACGTAAACGCACCCCGGAGTTCGTCAATCGTGAGATCACTCCGAGACCCCCAAAACAAAGTAATAGTGCAAGAAGCGGGCTAAAATCGGCCCAAACTGTGCTTGTTGATGATCGACACGTAAGCGCACCATGGGGTTCAACGACCATGGAAATCACTTTGGGGCCCCTAAACGGTGAGTAATAGTCCATGAAACGGGCCAGAATCGACCAAAACTATGAGTGTTGATGACCGATACGTAGACGCACCTCGCGGTTTGTTAACCATGGAAATCACTCCGGGACACCAATACAGTGAGTGTCCACGAAACGGGCCAGAATCTGCCAAAACTGCGAGTGTTGATGACCGACACGTAAATGTACCCTGGTGTTCGGTAATCATGGAAATCACACCGGGACCCAAAGCAGACTAATAGTCCAAGAAACGGGCCAGAATCGGCCAAAACTTCAAGTGTTGATTATCGACACATAAACGTACCCAGCGGTTCATTAACCGTGGAAATCACTCTAGGGCGCCCAAACAGTGAGTAATAGTCCACGAAACAAGCCAGAATCAGCCAAATCTGTGAGTGTTGATGACCGACACGTAAACGCACACCATGGTTCATTACTCGTGGAAATCACTCCGGGGTCCCAAAACAGTGAGCAATAGTACATGAAACGGGCCAAAATCAGCCAAAACTGTGAGTGTTGATGACCGACACGTAAGCGCGCCTTGGGGTTCAACAACTATGGATATCACTACGGGATCCCAAAACGGTGATTAATAGTCCACGGAACCCGTTAGAATTGGCCAAAACTGTGAGTGTTGATGACCGACACGTAAACGCACCCCGGGGTTCGTAAATCAAGGAGATCACTCCGGGACCCCCAAAACTAAGTAATAGTCCAAGAAACGGGCCAGAATCGGCCCAAACTGCGATTGTTGATGCCTAGACCTAAGCGCACCTTGGGGTTCAACAACCATGGAAATCAATTTGGGGCCCCAAAATGGTGAGTAATATTCCAAGAAACGGGCCACAATCGGCCCAAACTGCGATTGTTGTTGACCTACACTTAAGCGCACCTTGGGTTCAACAACCATGGAAATCGCTTTGGGGCCCCAAAACGGTGAGTAATGGTCCACGAAAAGGGTCAGAGTCCACAACAACTGCGACTGTTGATAACTGACACATAAGCGCACCCGGGGGTTCGTTAATCATGGAAATCACTCCGGGACCCCAAAACAGTGAGTAATAGTCTACAAAATGGGCAAGAATCGGCATAAAGTGTGAGTGTTGATGGCCAACACGTAAAAGCACATGGGGTTCAACAACTATGGAAATCGCTTCTAGACCCCTAAATGGTGAGTAATAGTCCACAAATCGCGTCCGAATTGGCCAAAACAGTGAGTGTTGACATCAGACATGCAAACACACCTTGGGGATTGTCAATCGTGGAAATCCCTCTGGGACGCCAAAACGGTGAGTAATAGTGCACGAAATGGACCAGAATTGGCCAAATTTGTGAGTGTTGACGACCGACACGTAAACACATGCCGGAGTTCGTCAATCGTGGAGATCACTCCGGGACCCCCAAAACTAAGTAATAGTGCAAGAAACGGGTCAAAATTGGCCCAAACTGTGCTTGTTGATGATCGACATGTAAGCGCACCATGGGGTTCAATGACCATGGAAATCACTTTGGGGCCCCAAAATGTTGAGTAATAGTCCACGAAACGGGCCAGAATCGACCAAAACTGTGAGTGTCGATGACCGACACGTAAACGCACCTCGTGGTTTGTTAACCGTGGAAATCACTCCGGGACCCCAAAACAGTGAGTGTCCACAAAACGGGCCAGAATCGTCCAAAACTGCGAGTGTTGATGACCGACATGTAAACGCACCCCAGTGTTCGTCAATCATGGAAATCACACCGGGACCCAAAACAGACTACTAGTCCAAGAAACGGGCCAGAATCAGCCAAAACTGTGAGTGTTGATGACCGACACATAAATGCACCCCGCGGTTCATTAACCGTGGAAATCACTCCGCCCCCCTAAACAGTGAGTAATAGTCCACGAAACGGGCCAGAATCATCCAGAACTGTGAGTGTTGATGATCGACACGTAAGCGCGCCTTGCGGTTCAACAACTATTGAAATCACTTCCGGACCACAAAACGGTGAGTAATAGTCCACGAAACGTGTTAGAATTGGCCAAAACTGTGAGTGTTGATGAACGGCATGTAAAACACATCGAGGTTCATAAATCGTGGAAATCACCCCGGCTGGGACCCCCAAAACTAAGTAATAGTCCAAGAAACAGGCCAGAATCGTCCCAAACTATGATTGTTGATGACCTACACTTAAGCGCAACTTGGGGTTCAACAGCCATGGAAATCGCTTTGGGCCCCGAAACGGTGAGTAATGGTCCACGAAACGGGTCAGAGTCGACAAAAACCGCGAGTGTTGATGACCGACACGTAAGCGTAGCCGTGGGTTTGTTAATCGTGGAAATCACTTCGGGGCCCCAAAACAGTGAGTAATAGTCCACAAAACGGGCCAGAATCGGCCAAAACTACTAGCGTTGATGACCGACATGTATACGCACCCAGCGATTCGTTAATTGTGGAAATCACTCCGGGACCCCAAAACAGTGAGTAATAGTCCACGAAATGGGCTAGAATCGGCCAAACTATGAGTGTTGACGATCGACATGTAAAAGCACCTTGGGGTTCAACAACTATGGAAATCGCTTCAGGTGTAATAGTCCACGAATCGCGTCAGAAATGGCCAAAACACTGAGTGTTGACGACAGACACGCAAATGCACCCCGGGGATTATCAAGCGTGGAAATCGCTTCGGGACCACAAAATAGTGAGTAATAGTCCATGTAACGCGTCAGAATTGGCCAAAACTGTGAGTGTTGATGACCGACACGTAAATGCACCACGGGGTTCATAAATCATGGAAATCACTCCGGGACCCCCAAAACTAAGTAATAGTCCAAGAAACGGGCCAGAATCGGCCCAAACTGTGATTGTTGATGACCTACACTTAAGCGCAACTTGTGGTTCAAGAACCATGGAAATCACTTTGGGACCCCAAAACGGTGAGTAATAGTCCACGAAACGCGTTAGAATTGGCCAAAACTGTGAGTGTTTATGACCGGCACGTAAACACACCCTGGGGTTTGTAAATCGTGGAAATCACTCTGGGACCCCCAAAACTAAGTAATAGTCCAAAAAACGAGCCAGAATCGGATCAAGCGGCGATTGTTGATGACCTACACTTAAGGGGACCTTGGGGTTCAACAACCTTGGAAATCGCTTTGGGGCCCCAAAACGGTAAGTAACAGTCCACAAAACGGGTCAGAATCGTCAAAAAAAGCGAGTAGTGATAACCGACACGTAAGTGCACCAAGGGTTCTTTAATCGTGGAAATCACTCCGGGGCCCCAAAACAGTGAGTAATAGTCCACGAAATGGTCCAGAATTGGCCAAAACTGCTAGTATTTATGACCGACATGTAAACGCACCCCGCGGTTCGTTAATGGTGGAAATCACTCCGGGACCCCAAAACAGTGAGTGTTGATGACCGACATGTAAACGCACCTTGGGGTTCAACAACTATGGAAATCTCTTCGGGACCCCTAAATGATGAGTAATAGTGTTCGCACACAACACGTCACCATGTACCTCCAACGCCGAGGGTGATGCACCACAGCTCATGTCGAAGGAGACTCGTCCGAAAGCGCGGTACGCAGGCAATCCGGCGGGTGCTTTTGAGCACTCGAAACCCCACGCGCCCGGGAGGGACCCTGTCTGGACGTGCGGCGGCTATGGGCTGCCCTAGGTCGGTTCGCCCGCCCCTAGAGCCTCGAGGATCGCTGCCCTTCAACGAAGAACGAACGAAGAATGAGAGAGAAAGAACAAGGGAGAGATGTAAAACTAGGGTAAAAAGTAGATTGATTGTTCGATTGTGTGTTGTTATTCAATCGGCCGTCACCCCTTAGGTATATAAGAGGCGGCTGGACTTCCCGTGCAAGGAAAAGGCTTGGATTCACGTCCAAAACCCTAGTCAAATTCAGATTGGTCTTGTCCGAACTTTCCAAAACTGTTCGGTTTAAACTGGCTGCACCTTGGGTCTTTTTTGTGGTGGTAAACGATCTCGGATGGAAACGAGTCCAGAAGCAATCTTGACCGTTTCGACGATACGAACAACTTTCATGTTGAACGTTTTTCGATCAGAGGTCATCTTGAGGGTCAAATAGCTCGCGCAAAAGATCTCTTTACTCGCGCTACCAATCAGACATGGCGTCTGGTGGGGCGCGCCATATTTCGCCTCGTGACAGGGCTGCACTCCGATTGCTCTAACTTTTGCATATGAACTCGGATTTGGACGATTTGTATATCAAAATCAATTGTTTCAACGAGATGAAGACAATCTGTGTAGCTCATTTTTCCATTTGAGGTCGTCCTGGTGGCTTAATTGGCCAAACTGTACTCTGAATATAAGATCTTAGTACTTTGAGCATAGTTTCGGCCTTCAAGATGAAATCGGACGGCGATGACCCAAACTTCAAAAATGTTCATATCAACAATATGGAAATCTTTCATGAAGATCACTTCTCCATTTGAGGCCATCTTAAATAAGTTATTGACCGTGCCAAAATCTGGTGTCAACACATGCCCCCCTGTTTTTCGGCAAAACTTGCGTGGCGAAAAATAATTTGCAATGTATTTGTTCTAAGGACGATGTCAACACTCCATCGGCCATTTATTTTTCTCAGGAGGATAACTATGTATCGGCCATGTTTATGCTAAGGGCGATAGTTATATATCGGCCGTTGATTTTAACTTCTTGTTCACATCATACCTTGTAACCGATTACCACCAATCGGCTTTAAAGAGATGGGAATGAACCCGTTTCTTGTAGCACTAAGGAAATCAAACTCCGAGAGGTCACGCCCTGTTAAGCAAGTTACATCGGGATGATTCCAATCCACCGATGCATCGGCCAAAGCAACACAAGCCGAATTATCCGCGTGAATGATTTCTACCTCATCATCGATCCATTGTATTAAAAATTGATGCATGGTAGATGGCACACATTGGTTAGCATGAACCCAATCGCGACCTAATATAACATTATAGTTACCTTGCACCTCGGCGATGAAGAATGTGGTGGCCAAAGTTTTGCTTCCCACGGTGAGTTCCATGCACATCACACCTTTGGCCTCTGTCTTTTCTTTACCCTCGAATCCATTAAGTACCATATTGGTCTTCATCAATGCATCATCATCTAACCCCAACTTTTTGAAGACCGAGTAGGGCATAAGATTTACCACAGCACCACCATCAACGAGCATCCTAGCAACCGGTAATCCGTTAATATGACCTTTGAGGTACAATGGCTTCAAGTGTTTCACCGGTTCTCTTGGCTTCTCGAAAATAGCATTCTTAGGACCAAAATTCAGCTGGGCTACCTCCCCTTCTTCACCTATAGCACGAAACTCGGCAGGTACGTTATATACCATATTAATATCCATACCTTCCCGAACCGGCGTAGATTCATAATCCACCATCTCATCTTCATCTCCCAATGTGTATATTGGGCTTAAAGATTCCTCAATTGAAGGGGATGTTTCAGGTAGTGTAGACGATGTAATAGGGGTCGCATCATCCTCTTTTGGTGGTGAAGGTGTTGCTGCAGCTAATGTAGAAGCATCTGTGTTTTGTTTTTGTTTAGGCCTCCACACTTGTTTTGTGAGTGCTATGGGCCGAATTTCACTAAACAATGCGTCCCTTTGCCTCTCCTCTTTGTGTTCTACCTTCTCGTGGTTCCTCATGCGTTGTAACCTCCTTTTCATGGTCTTAGTTAAACCGGGAGGACACCACTTAGGTTGAGTATATTTGGGATCCCTTGGTTTGGCCTTGCTTGTGCTCGCCTCATGATCATCAACCATGGAACCCTGCTGAACAATAACAATATCACCATTGGAAGTAGCCAGATTACCAACAACCGGCTTTTTGATCTCCTTTTGCTTGTCACATTCTGAAATTTCCGCATTAGGTGACTTAACATGCCACACTTTTTTATTGGCCTTACTTGGAGAATTTTTTGTTGGCCGATTAGCACCATAACTCAAACGGCCTTGGGTGGGATAATAAAGCCTCTCGCGAGCAGGCCTTCTAGGTGTTGTCCACCCCATATGGAAAGCATAAGGAGCCATTGGGGGCTGCCCCCATCCTCCATTGAAGTCTCTCATGTAATATGGTGCATAGGAGGGTTGTGACATCCATGGTGTCGGTGCCCATGACCCATATGGCCTTGCATAGCGTCGAAACTCTTGCTCCGGAAGCGATCTTGAACGCTTCAAATGTGATGGCCGATTAGAGCTAGAACCGGCCGCTTGACTTGCATATTTGGATAGCAGCATATCAAAAGTTGGCTTGATTCGCTTGCGCTTAGCTTCACTCTTTCCCCACTTGCCAACTTCTGAATTCTTGGGCTTGATAAATTTAACATGAGTATCTTCTTGTACTTGTGGTTGCCCCCCGAGTACGGGATTTTTATGGTGATCTTCAATACTTCCTTGCCATCGGGTTGCTTATCAAGCACAACCTCTCTTCCCAAGACTTTGTCTCCCTCCTTGCCTTTCCTGGGTTCACCAATAACAACATTATCTTTATTAGCAGATTCGGCTATGCTAGGCCGAATTAACATTTTCTTTCCCTCCAAGTCCATGGTGTTCATCGGAAAGGGCTGTTTATCAACTTGCATCTCAGCAAAATTCAATCGTCCATCATTAATGGCCGATTGTATCTGTCATCGAAAAACATTGCAATCATTAGTAGCATGAGAAAATGAATTATGGTATTTGCAATAAGCACGCCGTTTAAGCTCATCAAACGGCGGTATGGTGTGTGATATTCTAATCATCTTATCCTGCAAGAGAGCATCAAATATCTTATCACACTTAGATATATCAAATGTAAACCTCATCTCCTCATCACGATTCTTGCGAATCGGCTTAAGAGCATTGCATGTATAGGGTTTGGCCTTTGAGGACCAAACAAACTCAGTAGTATAAACATCAACCTCATCATCCGAATTATCATCATTGTGTTCAACCATATGCATTCTAGGACGATCGGTTGTAGACCTATGAATCTCTTTACTTCGACTCTCTTGAGCCAAAGCTTTTTGTAAGACTTGATTAATGTTCAAAAACTCATAACTTTCTAGCCTCTCTTTAATGTGAGTTTTCAAACCATTAAGAACAAGATCTGCCAAGTCTCTCTTAGTTATCACTAAGCTATAACATTAATGGTTTAGTGACCGATTTTGTCCCCAGCGGAGTCGCCAAAAAGTGTCCTAGAATCATCCTAGAATCTCTTAATACACGGTTTTTTATGTCTCTAAATCTCTTGACATAATCGGTGACCGATTCATCATGTTTTTGCCTAACCGATGTAAGATGTGACAACTTTAGCTCATTATCGCCGCTATAAAAGTGATCATGAAACTTTTGCTCTAATTGCGACCATAAGAGAATTGAGCCATGTGGTAAAGCAGCAAACCATGAAAATGCGGTGCCAGTTAAAAGATAAGGGAAATAAACGTACTTTCAACTCTTCTATGGAACCTGCTTTACCCAACTGTGCTAGATACTGACTCACATGATCCCAAGTTGTTTTCGTACCCTCACCACTAAATTTCCCAAAATCAGGAACCTTATAACCTTGAGGGTAAGAAATTGCATCGAAGTGTTCAGGATAAGGCTTTTGGTACACACGACTCTTTACTTTCGGCTCGTTTCCGAAAGTTTCTAGAAACATCTTATGCAAATCCTCCCTCTATTTAGCTAAAATTGGATCCGATGTAGATGAAGATGTTTGTGGCAATGACATAGGAGCAACCTGAGTACTAGCTATTGGTGCAACTTGTGGGATGGGCGCCGAACCATAATTCGGCGGAAGACCAAACATGCTTGCACCTATGGGTGGTGTGACAAAGTGATTCGGCGTTGACGCCAAATTGGGCACACTCATAATATGATTAGGGTATGTAGGTGCAGCCACAAGCTGGTTGGTTTGAGTAGGATAAAAATTCAACGGCATATTATATTGTTGTTGCATAGGTGGTGCCGATGAAATAGGTAAAATTGGACTAGGGTTTTCAGATATACCAACAGTACCACTAGATGATGGAGGCATATTTTTCTGAGCATTAGCACTAGCCACAAAAGAATTGTATGCCATCACATTACCCTTACTAACAAGACTTTCAATCACAGCCACTTGATCTAGAGAAAAAACTTTACTCACAGTGATTACATCTTGTTCGTCGATGAGGGGAGGAAAATTGACGTTTCCAACCAGAGTGATGTTGCCTTGACGGTCCTTCTTGAAACTTAACAGAAACGCTTCCAAATCCTCCTCCTCGAGCTTCTTCTTGAGCGCCTCAAAAGCCTCTTCACGCTGCTTCTTGCGCGCTTCATAGGCTTGGCGATGTTCATCCGATAGTTCATCAAGACCGGGCTTAATGATGTTATCGGCGTCAACTTCTGAGGGCTTGGGGAGATTAGACATAGTTGATGATGATTCTTGATCTTTCGTCCCCAGCGGAGTCGCCAAAAAGTGTGTTCGCACACGAACACGTCACCGTGTACCTCCAACGCCGAGGGTGATGCACCGCAGCTCACGTCGAAGGAGACCCGTCCGGAAGCGCGGTACGCAGGCAATCCGGCGGGTGCTTTTGAGCACCCGAAACCCCACGCGCCCGGGAGGGACCCCGTATGGACGCGCGGCGACTATGGGCTGCCCTAGATCGGTTCGCCCGCCCCTAGAGCCTCGAGGATCGCTGCCCTTCAACGAAGAACGAACAAAGAACGAGAGAGAAATAACAAGGGAGAGATGTAAAACTAGGGTAAAAAGTAGATTGATTGTTCGATTGTGTGTTGTTATTCAATCGGCCGTCACCCCTTAGGTATATAAGAGGCGACTGGACTTCCCGTGCAAGGAAAAGGCTTGGATTCACGTCCAAAACCCTAGTCAGATTCGGATTGGTCTTTTCCGAACTTTCCAAAACTGTTCGGTTTAAACTGGCTGCACCTTGCGGGTCTTTTTTGTGGTGGTAAACAATCTCGGATGGAAACGAGTCCAAAAGCAATCTTGACCGTTTCGACGATACGAACAACTTTCATGTTGAACATTTTTCGATCAGAGGTCATCTTGAGGGTAAAATAGCTCGCGCAAAAGATCTCTTTACTCGCGCTACCAATCAGACATGGCGTCTGGTGGGGCGCGCCATATTTCCCCTCGTGGCAGGGCTGCACTCCGATTGCTCTAACTTTTGCATACGAACTCGGATTTGGACGACTTTTATATCAGAACCAATCGTTTCGACGAGACGAAGACAATCCGTGTAGATCATTTTTCCATTTGAGGTCGTCCTGGTGGCTTAATCGGCCAAACTGTACTCTGAATATAAGATCTTAGTACTTTGAGCATAGTTTCGGCCTTCGAGATGAAATCGGACGGCGATGACCCAAACTTAAAAAATGTTCATATCAACAATACAGAAATCTTTCATGAAGATCACATCTCCATTTGAGGCCATCTTAAATAAGTTATTGACCGTGCCAAAATCTGGTGTCAACAAATAGTCCACGAATCGTGTCAGAATTGGCCAAAACTGTGAGTGTTCATGACAGACTCGCAAACGCACCCCGGGGATTGTCAAACGTGGAAATCGCTCTGGGACGCCAAAACATTGAGTAATAGTGCACGAAATGGACCAGAAATTGGCTAAAATTGTGAGTGTTATTGACAGACACGTAAACACACCCTAGAGTTCGCCAACCGTGGAAATCACTCCGGGACCCCCAAAACTAAGTGATAGTGCAACAAACGGGCCAAAATCGACCCAAACTATGCTTGTTTATGATCGACACGGAAGCGCACCATGGGGTTCAACAACCATGGAAATCGCTTTGGGGCCCCAAACGGTGAGTAATAGTCCATGAAACGGGCCAGAATCGGCGAAAACAGTGAGTGTTGATGACCGACACGTAAACGCACCCCGCGGTTCGTTTACCATGGAAATCACTCCGGGACCCTAAAACAGTAAGTAATAGTCCACTAAACGGCCAGAATCGGCGAAAACTGTGAGTGTTGATGACTGACACGTAACTGCGCCTTGGGGTTCAACAACTATTGAAATCACTTCGAGACCACAAAACAGTGAGTAATAGTCCACGAAACGCGTCAGAATTGGCCCGGGGTTCATAAATTGTGGAAATCTCTCCGGGACCCCAAAAACTAAGAAATAGTCCAACAAATGGGCCAGAAATGGCCCAAACTGCGATTGTTGATTACCTACACTTAAGCGCACCTTGGGTTTCAACAACCATGGAAATCGCTCTGGCGCCCTAAAACGGTGAGTGAAGTCCGACACGTAATCTCACCCTGGGGTTCGTAAATCGTGGAAATCACTCCGAGACCCCCAAAACTAAGTAATAGTCCAAGAAACGGGCCAGAATTGGCCCAAACTACGATTGTTGATGACCTACACTTAAGCGCACATTGGGGTTCACTAACCATGGAAATCGCTTTGGGACCCCAAAACGGTGAGAATAGTCCATGAAACACGTCCGAATCGGCCAAAACTGTGAGTGTTAATGATTGACACGTAAACGCACCACGGGGTTCGTACATCGTGGAAATCACTCCGGGACCCCCAAAAATAAGAATACTCAAAGAACCTGGCCAGAATCGACCCAAACTGCGAATGTTGATGACCTACACTTAAGTGCAACCTGGGGGTCAACAACCATGGAAATCGCTTTGGGACTCCAAAACGGTGAGTAATAGTCCATGAATCGCGTTAGAATTTTCTAAAATTGTGAGTGTTGATGACCGACACGTAAACACACCCCGGGATTCGTAAATCTTGGAAATCACTCCGGGACCCCCAAAACAAAGTAATAGTCCAAGAAACGGGCCAGAATCGGCCCAAACTGTGATTGTTGATGACCTACACTTAAGTGCACCTTGGGGTTCAACAACCATGGAAATCGCTTTGGGGCCCCAAAACGGTGAGTAGCAGTCCACGAAACGGGTCAGAATCGACAAAAACCGCGAGTGTTGATAACCGACATCAAAGCGCACCCGAGGGTTCGTTAATCGTGGAAATTACACCTGGGCCCCAAAACAGTGAGTAATAGTCCACGAAATGGTCCAAAATTGGCCAAAACTGCTAGTATTGATGACCGACATGTAAATGCACCCTGTGGTTCGTTAATCATGGAAATCACTCCAAGACCCCAAAACCGTCAGTGTTCATGACTGACACGTAAACGCACCTTGGGGTTCAAGAACTATGGAAATCTCTTCGGGACCCCTAAATGATGAGTAATAGTCCACGAATCGCGTCAGTATTGGCCAAAACTGTGAGTTTTTACGACAGACACGCAAACGCAACCCGGGGATTGTCAATCGTGAAAATCGCTCTAGGACGCCAAAACGGTGAGTGATAGTGCACGAAACGAACCAGACATTGGCCAAAATTGTGAGTGTTATTGACCGACACGTAAACGCACCATGGAGTTTGCCAACCGTGGAAATCACTCCGGGACCCCCAAAACTAAGTGATAGTGCAACAAACGGGCCAAAATCGACCCAAACTATGCTTGTTTATGATCGACACGGAAGCGCACCATGGGGTTCAACAACCATGGAAATCGCTTTGGGGCCCCAAACGGTGAGTAATAGTCCACGAAACAGGTCAGAATCGGCCAAAATAGTGAGTGTTGATGATCGACACGGAAACGCACCCCGCAGTTCGTTAACCGTGGAAATCTCTCCGGGACCCAAAAACAGTAAGTAATAGTCCACGAAACATCCAGAATCGGCTAAAACTGTGAGTGTTGATGACCGACACGTAAGCGCACATTGGGCTTCAACAACTAAGGAAATCACTTTGGGACCCCAAAACGGTAAGTAATAGTCCACGAAACGCGTCAGAATTGGCCAAAACTGTGACTGTTGATGACCGGCACGTAAACGCACCATGGGGTTCGTAAATCGTGGAAATCACTCCGTGACCCCCAATACTAAGTAATGTCCAAGAAACGAGCCAGAATCAGCCCAAATTGTGATTGTTGATGACCGACACGTAAGCGCACATTGGGGTTCACCAACCAAGGAAATCGCTTTGGGACCCCAAAACGGTGAGTAATAGTCCACGAAACGCGTCAGAATCGGCCAAAACTGTGAGTGTTGATGACCGACACGTAAACGCACCACGGGGTTCGTAAATCGTGGAAATCACTCTAGGACCCCCAAAACTAATTAATACTCTAAGAAACGGGCCAGTATCGACCCAAACTGTGATTGTTGATGACCTACACTTAAGCCCACCTTGGGGTTCAACAACCATGGAAATCGCTTTGGGACCCCAAAACGGTGAGTAATAGTGCACGAAACGGACGAGAATTGGCCAAAATTGTGAGTGTTTATGACCGACGCCTAAACGCACCCCGGAGTTCGTCAATCATGGAAATCACTCCAGGACCCCAAAACTAAGTAATAATGCAAGAAATGAGCCAAAATCGGCCCAAAGTGCGCTTGTTGATGATCGACACGTAAGCTAACCATGGGGTTAAACAACCGTGGAACTCACTTTGGGGCCCCAAAACGGTGAGTAATAGTCCATGAAACGGGCCAGAATCGGCCAAAACTGTGAGTGTTGATGACCGATACGTAAACGCACCTTATTGTTCAACCACTATGGAATAGCTTAGGGACTCGTAAATGATGAGTAATAGTCCATGAATCGTGTCAGAATTGGCCAAAACTGTGAGTGTTGACGACAGAGACGCAACCGCACCCCGGGGATTGTAAATCGTGGAAATCGCTCTGGGACGCCAAAACGATGAGTAATAGTGCACGAAACGGACCAAAAATTTGCCAAAATTATGAGTGTCATTGACCTACAAGTAAACTCACCACGGGGTTCGTAAATCGTGGGAATCACTCCGAGACCCACAAAACTAAGTAATAGTAAAAGAAACGGGCCAGAATCAGCCCAAACAACTATTGTTGATGACCTACACTTAAGCGCACATTGGGGTTCACTAACTTTGGAAATCGCTTTGGGACCCCAAAACGGTGATCAATAGTCCACGAAACGCGTCAGAATCGGCCAAAACTGTGAGTGCTGATGACCGACACGTAAACGCACCACGGGATTCGTAAATTGTGGAAATCACTCTGGGACCCCCAAAACTAAGTAATTCTCTAAGAAACGGCCAGAATCGACCCAAACTATGATTGTTCATGACCTACACTTAAGTGCAACTTGGGGTTCACCAACCATGGAAATCACTTTGGGGCCCCAAAACGGTGAGTAATAATCCATGAAACGCGTTAGAATTGGCCAAAACAGTGAGTGTTGATGACCGACACGTAAACACACCCTGGGGTTCGTAAATCGTGGAATCACTCCTGGACCCCCAAAACTAAGTAAACATACCAAGAAACGGGCCAGAATCGGCCCAAACGGCTATTGTTGATGACCTACACTTAAGCGGACCTTGGGGTTCAACAACCATGGAAATCACTTTGGGGCCCCAAAACGGTGAGTAACAGTCCACAAAACGGGTCAGAATTGACAAAAACCGCGAGTGTTGATAACCGACACGTAAGCGCACTAGGGGTTCGTTAATCGTGGAAATCACTCCGGGGCCCCAAAACAGTGAATAATAGTCCACGAAACGGTCCAGAATTGGCCAAAACTGCTAGTATTGATGACCGACATGTATAACACACCCCGCGGTTCGTTAATCGTGGAAATCACTCCCGGACCCCAAAACAGTGAGTGTTGATGACCGACACGTAAACGCATCTTGGGGTTCAACAACTATGGAAATCTCTTCGGGACCCCTAAATGATGAGTAATAGTCCACGAATCGCGTCAGAATTGGCCAAAACTGTGAGTGTTGACGACAGACTCGCAAACGCACCCCGGGGATTGTCAATCGTGGAAATCACTCTAGGACGCCAAAACGGTGAGTAATAGTGCACGAAACGGACCAGAAATTGGCCAAAATTGTGAGTGTTATTGACCAACAAGTAAATGCACCCTGGAGTTCGCCAACCTTGGAAATGACTCCGGGACCCCCAAACCTATGTAATAGTGCAAGAAACGGGCCAAAATCGGCCCAAAAAGCGCTTGTTTATGATCGACATGTAAGCGCACCATGGGGTTCAACATCCATGGAAATCGCTTTGGGGCCCCAAACGGTGAGTAATAGTCCACGAAACGGGCCAAAATCGCCAAAACTGTGAGTGTTGATGACCGACACATAAATGCACGCTGCGGTTCGTTAACCATGAAAATGACCCCAAAACTGTAAGTAATAGTCCACGAAACGGCCAGAATCAGCCAAAACTGTGAGTGTTGATCACCGACACGTAAGTGCACATTGGGCTTCAACAACTATGGAAATCACTTCGGGACCACAAAACGGTGAGTAATAGTCCACGAAACGCGTCAGAATTGGCCAAACTATGAGTTTTGGTGACAGACACGTAAACGCACCTCGGTGTTCATAAATCGTGGAAATCACTCTAGGGCCCCAAAACACCGAGTGTTGATGACCGACACATAAACACACCCCAGTGTTCGTCAATCATGGAAATCACATCGGTACCCAAAAATAGAGTAATAATCCAAGAAACGTGCTAGAATCGGCCAAAACTGTGAGTGTTGATGACCGACACGTAAACGCACCCCACGGTTCATTAACTGTGGAAATAACTCCGGGGCCCCAAAACAGTGAGTAATAGTCCACGAAATGGGCCAGAATCAACCAAAACTGTGAGAGTTGATGACCGACACGTAAGCGCGCCTTGGGATTCAACAACTATGGAAATCACTTCGGGACCACAAAATAGTGAGTAATAGCCCACGTAACGCGTCAGAATTGGCCAAAACCATGAGTGTTGATGACCGACACGTAAATGCACCACGGGGTTCATAAATTGTGGAAATCACTCCGAGACCCCCAAAACTAAGTAATAGTCCAAGAAACGGGCCAGAATCGTTCCAAACTGTGATTGTTGATGACCTACACTTAAGCGCACCTTGGGCTTCAACAACCATGGAAATCGCTTTGGGGCCCCAAAATGGTGAGTAATAGTCCACGAAACGAGTCAAAATTGGCCAAAACAGTGAGTGTTGATGACTGACACGTAAACTCATCCCGGGGTTTGTAAATCGTGGAAATCACTCCGAGACCCCCAAAACTAAGTAATAGTAAAAGAAATGGGCCAGAATCAGCCCAAGCTACGATTGGTAATGACCTACACTTAGCCGCACATTGGGGTTCACCAACCGTGGAAATCGCTTTGGGACTCCTAAACAATTATTAATGGTCCAAGAAATGCGTCAGAATCGGCCAAAACTATGAGTGTTGATGACTGACACGTAAATGAACCACGGGGTTCGTAAATCGTGGAAATCACTCCGGGACACCCAAAACTAAGTAATACTCTAAGAAACGGTCCAGAATCGACCCAAACTGTGATTGTTGATGACCTACACTTAAGCGCAACTTGGGGTTCATCAACCATGGAAATCGCTTTGGGACCCCAAAACGGTGAGTAATAGTCCACGAAACGCGTTAGAATTGGCCAAAACTGTGAGTGTTTATGACCGACACGTAAACACACCCTGGGGTCTGTAAATCGTGGAAATCACTCCGGGACCCCCAAAACTAAGTAATAGTCCAAGAAACGAGCCAGAATCGGCCCAAGCGGCGATTGTTGATGACCTACACTTAAGGGGACATTGGGGTTCAACAACCATGGAAATTGCTTTGTGGCCCCAAAACGGTAAGTAACAGTCCACAAAACGGGTCAGAATCGACAAAAAAGCGAGTAGTGTTAACCGACACGTAAGTGCACCAAGGGTTCTTTAATCGTGGAAATCACTCCGGGGCCCCTAAACAGTGAGTAATAGTCCACGAAATGGTCAAGAATTGGCCAAAACTGCTAGTATTGATGACCGACATGTAAACGCACCCCGTGGTTCGTTAATGGTGGAAATCACTCCGGGACCCCAAAACAGTGAGTGTTGATGACCGACATGTAAACGCACCTTGGGGTTCAGCAACTATGGAAATCTCTTCGGGACCCCTAAATGATGAGTAATAGTCCACGAATCGCGTCAGAATTGGCCAAAACTGTGTGTGTTGATGACAGACTCGCAAACGCACCACGGGGATTGTCAAACGTGGAAATCGCTCTGGGACGCCAAAACATTGAGTAATAGTGCACGAAACAGACAAGACATTGGCTAAAATTGTGAGTGTTATTGACCGACACGTAAACACACCCTAGAGTTCGCCAACCGTGGAAATCACTCCGGGGCCCCCAAAACTAAGTAATAGTGCAAGAAATGGGCCAAAATCGGCCCAAACTGTGCTTGTTAACCGTGGAAATCACTCCAGGGCCCCAAAACAGTGAGTAATAGTCCATGAAATGGGCCAGAATCGGCGAAAACAATGAGTGTTGATGACCGACACGTAAACGCACCCCATGGTTCGTTTACCATGGAAATCACTCCGGGACCCCAAAACAGTAAGTAATAGTCCACTAAACGGCCAGAATCGGCGAAAGCTGTGAGTGTTGATGACCGACACGTAATCGCACATTTGGGTTCAACAACTATGGAAATCACTTCGGGACCCCAAAATAGTGAGTAATAGTCCATGAAACGGGCCAGATCAGCCAAAACTCTGAGTGTTGATGACCAACACGTAAATGCACCACGGGGTTCATAAATCTATTGAAATCACTTCGAGACCACAAAACAGTGAGTAATAGTCCAAGAAACGCGTCAGAATTGGCCCGGGGTTCATAAATTTTGGAAATCACTGCGGGACCCCAAAAACTAAGTAATAGTCCAACAAACGGGCCAGAAACAGCCCAAACTGCGATTGTTGATGACCTACACTTAAGCGCACCTTGGGGTTCAACAACCATGGAAATCGCTCTGGGGCCCTAAAACAGTGAGTGAAGTCCACGAAACGCGTCAAAACTGGCCAAAACTATGATTGTTGATGACCGACACGTAATCACACCCCGGGGTTCATAAATCATGGAAATGACTCCGAGACCGCCAAAACTAAGTAATAGTCCAAGAACCGGGCCAGAATTGGCCCAAACTACGATTGTTGATGACCTACACTTAAGCGCACATTGGGGTTCACTAACCATGGAAATCGCTTTGGGACCCCAAAACGGTGAGAATAGTCCATGAAACGTGTCAGAATCGGCCAAAACAGTGAGTGTTGATGATTGACACGTAAACGCGCCACGGGGTTCGTACATCATGGAAATCACTCCAGGACCCCCCAAAATAAGAATACTCAAAGAACCTGGCCAGAATCGACCCAAACTGCGAATGTTGATGACCTACACTTAAGTGCAACTTGGGGATCAACAACCATGGAAATCGCTTTGGGACTCCAAAACGGTGAGTAATAGTCCACGAACCGCGTTAGAATTTTCTAAAACTGTGAGTGTTGATGACCGACACGTAAACACACCCCGGGGTTCGTAAATCTTGGAAATCACTCCAGGACCCCCAAAACAAAGTAATAGTCCAAGAAACGGGCCAGAATCGGCCCAAACTGTGATTGTTGATGACGTACACTTAAGCGCACCTTGGGGTTCAACAACCATGGAAATCGCTTTGGGGCCCCAAAACGGTGAGTAACAGTCCAGGAAACGGGTCAGAATCGACAAAAACCGCGAGTGTTGATAACCGACATCTAAGCGCACCCGTGGGTTCGTTAATCGTGGAAATTACACCAGGGCCCCAAAACAGTGAGTAATAGTCCACGAAACGGTCCAAAATAGGCCAAAACTGCTAGTATTGATGACCGACATGTAAACGCACCCCCTGTCACACCCTAGCTAGTTCATGCATTAGAGTGTTGCATCATGTTATATCTTTCAACAGAAACCTGAAATGGGGATGACAGAACCCCCAGCCCCCTCTGAAACCAACTAGGGTTTACTAAAAACTTTTTCAATGAACCTGAAATGCCCTTCTAAAATGTCCATCATTTTTGTCTTGGTTCAGAACCTCTGCCAAAAGTGATGCACAATTTCGTAGGTCATCTTAGGGTCTTTGAATTAAATCATAAATATTTGAATTTGGGCATTTAAAATTATATAAAATATTTCAAATGCCCAAATATTCCCAATCTAAAATGTTTCATGTTGGAAATATTCCGGTGAATTTTGGAGCTGTTTAAGTATTTTTAAAAAACTCCACAAAGTCTCAGAAAAATAGAAAAGGAAAACTTACCTGGCGCCTGCAACCCGGCCCACCTGCCGGCCCAGCCCAGCGCCGCGCCAGCGAGCAGCTTGCCCGGCCAGGCAGGCAGGCAAGGTGCTTGACGGCGAGCACCGCATGGGTGCCACGCACCTGCTCGCCGCCTCGCCGCTCCCCCCTTCACGCCACGTCGGGGATCACTCCCCCTCTCTCCTCCGAACCCCCCAGACACCCCCTCTCCTCTCCAGCTCCTCCCCCTCGCGCTCCCTAGCCATGGCCGACGCCACCGCCGCTGCTCCATCGTCGTAGCCGCGCTCCCCGCCGCCCGCGCTCCGTCTCGTTGTGTCCAGGAGCTCCGCTGCCGTCCACTTCATCGAGCTAACCAAGCCCCGTGTGCTCGCGAGACCCAAGTCCACCGCACCGACCTCGCCCGAGTCCGCCGTCGCCGGAGATCCCCTTCAACGCCGTCGCCTCCTCAGCTCGTCCCCGACCCCGCCGGTGGCCTCTACGAGTGCTCTGTGAGCATAGCTACCCCTCCTACCCTTCCTCTCTCGCCCCCGAGCCATGTAGCCACCGCACGAAGATCAACCGCACGCACCGCCGCGGATCTCGTCGCCGACGTGCTCCCGGCCATCCTCCGGCCACCTCACGGTGTCCAACGCACTCACCACGCTGCGTTGAGTCCAACCGTGCACTCCCCGCACCTCACTGCACCCCCTAGCCCGAGTTCGTCTTCAACCGAACTCCGGTGGCCGCCTAGATCATCGCCGACGCCAACTCCGGCCACCCCGACCCCAACGGACTCCACCAAGAGCCACGGCTCGTCCTCAGCTCCACCCCGATGCCCTCCGCGACCCTTTTGGTGGCCGGAACGGCCAAAACCACTTCCGCCGCCGCGTCGGGCTCGCCGGCGGCTAAACGCTGGTGCAGCCGACCTGTTTTTGACCACGGGTGGGCCCTGGTTGACTCTGTTGAGTCAATGATAGGTGGGGCCCCCTTCTGCTAATTACCCAGATTATTTTAAACTAATTAAGCTAGTTTAATTATCCACTGACACCCTGGACCCACTGGTCAGTTTGACTTGGACCGGCTGTTGACTTGCTGAGGTCAGCATGACCTCATGCTGACGCAGTAAACCTTTTTCTGGAATTTAATTAAATCCAAAATGATTTATAAATTCCAGAAAATAACCCAAATTTCAAAAATTCATATAAATTCAACCATAGCTCCAAATCAAACAAATTATATATGAAAAATGATCAGAAAAATCCAATCTATCCATCTGTACTGTTTTCATGCATGTTTAAGCAAGCTAACCTACTGTTTATTGCAGAACAAGTTAAAGCACCCTAAATGATCATATATGAGTTTGGAAATTGCATCTTTGGTTCAAAATGCTTCAAACCCATCTGGTCTTAGTTGCATTAGCCCAACACACTCATATATGCCATGTCTCATGCATGCATCATATTGTTGCATATTGTTTGGTAATGTTGTGTATCGGTGTTCTCTGCGGCAGGTTCTGCCCCCGAGGAGTACCGTGATTACCCTAGCGAAGAGCATTATCAGTGCACCGACCCATCAGGCAAGCAACCAACTATTTGATCATATCGATACAATCCTATGTTCTCGCTCCTGCTCTTTTATACTGCATTAAGACAACGCGATTCAAACTGCTGTGTGCTACGGTAGTTGAACCCATTTCCTCTGCATGACCTGTCATTGCCACAGTAACTAGATGAAACCCACTAGCATGTGTAGGAGTTGATTGAGCCATGTGTGTGTGTTGTTCCTACCTTGCTATGCCTGCTAAGCTTAGAGTCGTGTCAGGTCTGGTTCATCTGGGTGATGGGCTAGAGTGAAATGATCATGTCAGTTTGAGAGTGGTGTGTTGAACACGATTTGGTAAAGGTATCGATGAGAGGCCATGTAGGAGTACATGGTGGGTTGTTTCATTGAGGCCGTCCTTAAGCACTGAGATCTGTATGTGTGATTTAAGATTCAACTACTACCATGCATTGGGCCCGAAACCAATGGACCCTCTCGGCTTCTTATTCACCCTAGTCTTCTGTCCAGGAGTTGCAAGTAGTTTCTGGTGTTTGTAGCCTACTGGAGGCCGTGGACAACGCTGACCGTAGGGGTGGGCTGTGATGCGGTAGGTACGTGGCCGGGTGTACCGTATCTCAGGAACCCTGTTCACATCGTTTGGGGCTGTGAGCGAAACTTCGGCCGGATCTCCTCATGGATGGAACCCAAATAAGCGATAAACCTGGACTAGAGACTTAGGTGTCTAGGTAGGTCGTGGCCGACACCCACGTTGGGCTTCCGCTTGAAGGTTGCCGAGTACATGTCGTGTAAACGGCGGTAAGTGGTGAGGGCGTGTATGAAGAAGTACACCCCTGCAGGGTTAACCTAATCTATTCGAATAGCCGCGTCCGCGGTGAAGGACTACTTGGTTGCCTATACAGTTCATAGACAAGTAAATGGAAACTACTAAAAGCCTCAAGATAAGCGTGAGTGCCAAGGATGGCTCTTCCGTAGGAAGACGGAGGTGGATCCTCTGTAGAGTATTGAGTGGTGAGTAATGGACTCGTGTGCGTAAAACCATTTCAAGTTGGAGTCTCGTAGGATAGCTTAGCCAAGAGTCAAAGCTGGCTTGCTGCAATAACTCCACCATCCCTTCTTGATAACGAGCATGTATGTAGGGTCTGATGTAAGTCTTGCTGAGTACCTTTGTACTCATGTTGCTATAATTTACATTTTATAGAAGACGCTGCAACCCCTTCTGATGGGTTCTTCGTAGACGTGGACATCGATGATTAGGCTGAGGCCCAGGTGGTGATCCTGAGCTTGTGAAGGACCACGTAGTATAGCTAGGCTTCCCAAGCCTCGTTTATTTTACTCGTTGTCTGTACTCAGACATGTTACTTCCGCTGTTGGTTTGTATGACTGTATGACTTGAATGCTGGGTCGTGTGACCCGTACTTGTGTGCATGTTATGTATGGCTCTCTGAGACTTAAATAAAGTACTTGTGTTGTAGAGTCATGTTGTGATACCTTGTTGTATTTGCACATATCGAGCATATTGTGTGTATGATTGAAATGCTTGGTATGTGTGGGATCTGACTATCTAGTTGTTTATTCATAGTAGCCTCTCTTACCGGGAAATGTCTCCTAGTGTCTCCACTGAGCCTTGGTAGCCTGCTACTGCTCCGGAACACTTAGGCTGGCCGGCATATGTCCTTCTTCGTTCCTGTGTTGTCCCTTCGGGGAAATGTCACGCGGTGGGTACCGGAGTCCTGTTAGCCCGCTACAGCCCGGTTTACCCGAGTCCTACTAGCCCAGTGCTACAGCCCGGATTCACTTGCTGATGACCGACACGTTCGATGCTGGGTCATGGATGCCTGTCCCTGTAAGTCTGTGCCACTTTGGGTTTACGACTAGTCATGTCAGCCCGGGCTTCTTATCATATGGATGCTAGCGACACTATCATATACGTGAGCCAAAAGGCGCAAACGGTCCCGGGCAAAAGGTAAGGCGACACCCGTGGGAATACCGTGCGTGAGGCCGCAAAGTGATATGAGGTGTTACAGGCTAGATCGATGTGACATGGAGTCGGGGTCCTGACAGCGTTGGCATCAGAGCCGGACTGCCTGTAGGTTCTCCAAGCCAAACTAGTCGATGTTGAGTCTAGAAATGCTTTAGTTATATATAAGGGAATTGATTGTGGGATGGTACGTAAGGCTCTTTTTACTTCTTTACCTCATGGCATTCTGATCTGAGTCAGTCCATTCTTCTACCGGGGGTTAAGGACTAGGATCTCTTCTCTCTATCAGGTTCACGTGTTACTAATCAGTAGTACCTTATAAGATTGATGTTTACAATCCTAGTTCAGTTCTATCACCCTGTTATCCCAATAAGTTGGACCCAGAACCTTAATATGATGTTGTTTGAGTGTCTATGCAACTCTTTGATAAATGTCTCAAACTCTTTTTGAGCATTTACAGTCGTTATGCTGCCGAAATTTTGCTAGAAATTCTAATGCCTTTGCATTATGGTTGTGCTTCCAGATGGCCACTCGCGACCAAAATCAAGTGGTTCGCCTGACCCGATGCATTGGTGTGACCGGTCATACGGCTATGTTAGTCCGAGTGATGATCGAGACGGGTTACCGTTGGTATCCAGAATACACGGTCGAAGAGCAGTTTCGAGATTTTAATCAAAGCCAGAATCTTTGCACCGTCCGGATATTTCCCTCTTATCCTGGTTCTACCGAGGCTCTTCACTGTTCCTACGGGCTCGGTGTTACTATTGAGATGGCCGTGCAAGATGCGGCTTATTCTATGATGACCATCATGCGAGTCAGGACTGGCCTGCTTCGCAACACCGACTTCCGGTATATGCCAGCTTCACTTCCTGGAGCGCACGGGTATCTCCGGGCTATCTATGCTGACTCTAGCCAGGAGGACTCACTAACTCGCACCACTGCTGAGTTTCTCGAGGATAAGGACCGAGAGAATCGGGCCTTGAGAATGGAGCTTTTCAACACCCGCGCTGATCATTGGGCCACCTTGACTCGGTTTGCACCGGCTGTGCAAGCTGGATACATGGATATGAGAGATCTGTATCCTGTTAGGTCTGCTTTGCCGGACATGATGGATTGGCATGATGTGGGAGGCATCACCCCACCTCGTGGTCCCCGCAGGCCACCGTTTGTTGGTCCAAGACCTCACCCTAGCCCTTTTGGTCCACAGGCTCCTCAGGACCGTCTGTTTCCGGATGCTCACGTTGAACTTCCAGGTTATGGAGGAGACTTTTATGAGAACTACTATGGAGATGACTGAGGTAGTAATAGTTCCACTAGTAATGTAATAGTTGTATTTCCGCTGTCCTGCTTGACTTGTGGAATATGACTTAGTGTGTAGTAATTTCGGGGGTGTAGGAAAAATAATGTATAGGAGCTTGGGATGCCTCCGATGAGATGTAATCCTCCTCTCACCGCAGTAGTACTTGTTGGTCTTGTACTAAGCCTCGTATGGTGCGTATGACGATGGAATAAAAGAAGTAGTTTCTGTATCTACCATGTCATACGGATGATCATCTTGCATTCTGAGTTGTCCATTACATTCTACATTCTATGTCGGAATCTTAGCATTTTGGACTTAACCATTGTCTTGTTTTTCCTAGGATGGTTAACACGCGCAAAAACCCTGCTCCCCAAGAGCAGGCCGAAGGCAGTGAAGTCAGGAATGCAAATCTGCCTCACCCTCCTTCTCTGGCTGAAGTTATGCTGGAAGCCGAGAGAAACAAGCGGGAGACCAATCGTTTGTTGGAGCGTATCGAACAGAACACAGCACACCATCAGAGGAATAACTTGGTGTCACTCAGTGATTTATCAAGTTACATCCACCTACCTTCCACCACTCCGTCGAGCCTCTCGACACCGACGACTGGCTTCGCAGTATTACTCACAAACTGCGTTCTGCACTTGTAGCTGAGGCTGATAGGGTCACTTTTGCTGCATATCATCTCGAAGGCCCCGCCAGTCTCTGGTGGGAGAATTATGAAGCTATGCGCCCAGCGGGCCACGTCACTACTTGGGCTGAATTCAGCGAGGCTTTCCGTGCACATCACATTCCGGAGGGTCTCATGGATCATAAACGTGAGGAGTTCTGTAGCTTCACTCAAGGTCGACTCTCTGTAGACGCTTACAGTAGGGAGTTCGGTAACCTTGCACGTTATGCAACTGAGGAAGTTTCTACCGATGCCAAGAAGCAGGCAAGGTTCCATAAGGGACTTAGTCCTGAGCTCCGTCGTGACCTCCGTCTGCATGAGTGCACCTCTTTTCAGAAGCTTGTGAATAAAGCCATCAGTGCTGAGACGGGACAGACTGATTTCGATGCATCACGTAAGCATGGCCGTGATTTGGGTTCTTCATCCGGTGCTGGACCCCAGAAGCGCCGTGTATGGGTGCCTAACACTGCCCTGCCACCCAGATATACACCGAGGCCATCCTTTCAGGCGCCTCGCGCAACTCAGCAATATGCACCAGCCAAGCCCTATGGTGGTCCAACCAACAATGCTCCTCCACGCACTAGTTCCGTGACGTGCTTCAAGTGTGGGGAATCAGGCCACTATATGCGCGAGTGCCCCCAAACCAACCCCAACCAGACAGCAAAAACTGTTGGCCGTGGCAAGCCGACAGGGAAAGTGTTCTACGCCAAGCCGGCCACCACTGCACGTGGCCATGTTAATTGTGTCTCTGCGGAAGAGGCTCAAGAAGATCCCAACGTCGTTCTCGGTACACTTCTTGTAAATTGCCACCCGGCATCCGTTCTTTTTGATACTAGAGCATCTCATTCATTCATATCCGAAAACTATGCTCGCTTGCATAACACCGCATTCTGTGACATGCCTTCCACCATGGAAATTTCCACTCCAGGTTCTAGATGGCAAACCTCTAGTGTAAGCCATGGAAATGAAATTCAAGTCGACAGACTTGTTTTTCTTGCATCTTTGATAGCTCTCAAATCTTCAGATATTAACATCATCTTGGGTATGGATTGGCTGTCATCCCATCATGCCAAGATCGATTGTTTCTCTAGGACTGTTCAACTCACACACCCTTCGGGAAGGATAGTCAATGTCTTGACCCGAGTAGCTAAAAGACGATTATTTTCTCTTAACGCCAGCCCCTTGCCAGACCTCGAAGACGTTCCGGTAGTCCGTGATTTCCCAGATGTTTTTCCAGAAGAACTGCCAGGTATTCCACCTGACAGAGATGTCGAATTTGTGATAGATCTCATACCAGGAACTGTCCCAATTTCCAGAAGACCCTATAAGATGGCACCATTTGAACTAGCCGAACTTAAGAAACAACTTGATGAGTCCTTGAAAAAGGGTTTCATCTGACCTAGTTCATCTCCTTGGGCTTGCCCCGTCCTCTTCGTCAAGAAGAAGGATGGTACGGACCGGATGGTTGTAGATTATCGACCGGTTAACTTGGTCACAATTAAGAACAAGTATCCGCTCCCCAGGATCAACGACCTGTATGATCAGCTCGCTGGATCCTCAGTCTTCTCTAAAATGGATTTGAGGTTGGGCTACCATCAAATCAAAATCAGGAACGGGGACATTCCGAAAACGGCCTTTGTTACTCGTTATGGCCAATACGAGTACACCGTCATGTCCTTCGGTTTAACCAACGCTCCAGCCACCTTCTCTCGGTTGATGAACTCAATCTTCATGGAGTATTTGGATAAATTCGTCGTGGTTTACCTCGATGATATACTCATCTACTCCAAGAACGGGGAAGAACATGCCGAACATCTAAGGCTAGTGTTGAAGAAACTTCGAGAGCATCGCCTTTATGCCAAATTTTCTAAATGTGAATTTTGGTTGTCAGAAGTGACCTATCTAGGACATGTAATTTCTGGTAAAGGTATTGCTATTAATCCTGAGCGAGTTCAAGCCGTCCTTAATTGGACTCCACCTGAATCGGTCAAGCAAGTTCGGAGTTTTCTGGGCTTGGCGAGCTATTGCCGTCGCTTTGTCGAGAATTTCTCCAAAGTTGCCAAACCTCTAACTGAACTCCTCAAGAAAGATAAAAAGTTCGAGTGGACTCCACAATGTGAGCACAGTTTTCAAGAACTGAAAAGACGTCTAACTTCTGCTCCCGTACTGGTACCACCAGATTTTTCCAAGGACTTTGTTATCTACTGCGACGCCTCGCGACAAGGACTAGGCTGTATTCTCATGCAAGATCGACACGTAATTGCTTACGCTTCATGACAATTACACCCGCATGAGGAAAACTACCCTACTCATGATCTAGAGCTTGCAGCGGTAGTCCATGCACTCAAAACATGGCGACATTACCTCCTCGGTAATCGTTGCGAAATTTACACTGATCACCAAAGTCTGAAGTACATATTCACCCAACCGGATTTAAATCTTAGGCAAAGACGTTGGGTTGAGTTGATCACAGATTTTGACTTAGGTATAACTTACACCCCAGGAAAAGCCAATGTCATGGCTGATGCGCTAAGTCGTAAATCTTATTGCAATAATCTGATGTTGCAACAAAGTCAACCACTTCTCCATGAGGAATTTCGGAAACTTAACCTTCACATCGTTCCTCAAGGATTCCTTTCCACCTTGGTGGCAAAACCTACCCTTACGGATCAGATCATCAAAGCACATAAGGTAGATCCGGGAATCTCTCGCATCAAGAGAAACATCAAGAAAGGAGTTGCGAATTGTTTCTCCATTAATGAACAAGGAGTCGTATACTTTGGAAATCGCCTAGTGGTCCCCAAGGTGCGAAACCTGAGGCGATTGATCCTTAAGGAAGCTCATGAATCTCCTCTCACTATTCATCCCGGTAGCACAAAGATGTATCAGGACCTACGCCAGAGGTTCTGGTGGACTAGGATGAAGAGAGAAATTGCTCAGTATATTGCTAATTGCGACGTCTGCCGTCGTGTAAAAGCAGAGCATCAACGGCCTGCTGGCACCCTCCAACCCCTAGCAATTCCTGAATGGAAATGGGATAAAATTGGTATGGACTTCATCACCGGTTTTCCCAGGACCAAGAGAGGGAATAATGCTATCTTCGTCATTATCGATCGTCTTTCCAAAGTGGCCCATTTCCTACCTGTTCATGAGAGTATAACTACTAGTCAGTTAGCAGACTTGTACATCTCCCGAATAGTGTCTCTTCATGGTGTTCCGTTGGAAATTAACTCGGATCGAGGAAGTCTTTTCACCTCTCGATTTTGGGAAAGTTTCCAAAATGCTATGGGAACCCGCCTTTCCTTTAGCACAACTTTTCACCCTCAATCAAGTGGTCAAGTAGAACGCGTCAACCAGATTCTAGAAGACATGCTTCGAGCTTCTGTTATCTCATTCGGAATGGATTGGGAGAAATGCCTTCCATTTGCCGAATTCGCCTATAACAACAGCTATCAGTCTAGCTTGGGTAAAGCCCCTTTTGAAGTTCTCTATGGACGACGGTGTCGAACACCCCTTAATTGGTCAGAAACCGGGGAAAGACAATTCTTTGGCCCGGATATGATCCAGGAAGCAGAAGAGCAAGTTCGCATCGTTCGTGAAAAGTTGAAAACAGCCCAATCTCGTCAAAAGAGTCAATATGACCGAAAACATAGGGCTATGACGTTTGAGGTTGACGAGAAGGCTTACCTTCGGGTTACTCCTTTGAAGGGAACCCATCGTTTCGGTATCAAAGGCAAATTGGCTCCTCGTTACATTGTACCTTTTCGCATTCTCGCTAAACGAGGAGAAGTTGCCTACCAATTGGAACTACCTCCGCATCTCTCCAGAGTCCACGATGTCTTCCACGTTTCTCAACTCAGGCGTTGCTTCTCGGATCCTATCCGTGGAGTGGACCACGAAACGCTTGATCTCCAAGATAATCTCACGTATCGAGAGTACCCCGTTCGTATTCTCGATCAGGCCGAGCGTATCACTCGACGTCACAATATCAAGTTTCTCAAGGTTCAATGGTCGCACCATTCTGAGAAGGAAGCAACCTGGGAAAGGGAGGATCGTCTTCGACTTGAGTATCCCGCCTTCTTCCCGGAAGAACCTAAATCTCGGGACGAGATTCTTTCGAGTGGGGGTGAGTTGTCACACCCTAGCTAGTTCATGCATTAGAGTGTTGCGTCATGTTATATCTTTCAACAGAAACCTGAAATGGGGATGGCAGAACCCCCAGCCCCCTCTGAAACCAACTAGGTTTACTAAAAACTTTTTCAATGAACCTGAAATGCCCTTCTAAAATGTCCATCATTTTTGTCTTGGTTCAGAACCTCTGCCAAAAGTGATGCACAATTTCCTAGGTCATCTTAGGGTCTTTGAATTAAATCATAAATATTTGAATTTGGGCATTTAAAATTATATAAAATATTTCAAATGCCCAAATATTCCCAATCTAAAATGTTTCATGTTGGAAATATTCCAACAATGGACCAGGAGCAGTTTGGTGAATTTTGGAGCTATTTAAGTATTTTTAAAAAACTCCACAAAGTTGCAGAAAAATAGAAAAGGGAAACTTACCTGGCGCCTGCAACCCGGCCCACCTGCCGACCCAGCCCAGCGCCGCGCCAGCGAGCTGCTTGCCCGGCCAGGCAGGCAGGCAAGGTGCTCGACGGCGAGCACCGCATGGGTGCCACGCACCTGCTCGCCGGCTCGCCGCTCCCCCCTTCACGCCACGTCGGGGATCACTCCCCCTCTCTCCTTCGAACCCCCTAGACACCCCCTCTCCTCTCCAGCTCCTCCCCCTCGCGCTCCCTAGCCATGGCCGACGCCACCGCCGCTGCTCCATCGTCGTAGCCGCGCTCCCCGCCGCCCGCGCTCTGTCTCGTTGTGTCCAGGAGCTCCGCCGCCGTCCACTTCATCGAGCTAACCAAGCCCCATGTGCTCGCGAGACCTGAGTCGACCGCACCGACCTCGCCCGAGTCCGCCGTCGCCGGAGATCCCCTTCAACGCCGTCGCCGCCTCAGCTCATCCCCGACCCCGCCGGTGGCCTCTACGAGTGCTCTGTGAGCATAGCTACCCCTCCTACCCTTCCTCTCTCGCCCCCGAGCCGTGTAGCCACCGCACGAAGATCAACCGCACGCACCGCCGCGGATCTCGTCGCCGACGTGCTCCCGGCCATCCCCCGGCCACCTCACGGTGTCCAACGCACTCACCACGCTGCGTTGAGTCCAACCGTGCACTCCCCGCACCTCACTGCACCCCCTAGCCCGAGTTCATCTTCAACCAAACTCCGGTGGCCGCCTAGATCATCGCCGGCGCCAACTCCGGCCACCCCGACCCCAACGGACTCCACCAAGAGCCGCGGCTCGTCCTCAGCTCCACCCCGATGCCCTCCGCGACCCTTTTGGTGGCCGGAACGGCCAAAACCACTTCCGCCGCCGCGTCGGGCTCGCCGGCGGCTAAACGCCGGTGCAGCCGACCTGTTTTTGACCACGGGTGGGCCCTGGTTGACTCTGTTGAGTCAATGACAGGTGGGGCCCCCTTCTGCTAATTACCCAGATTAGTTTAAACTAATTAAGCTAGTTTAATTATCCACTGACACCCTGGACCCACTGGTCAGTTTGACCTGGACCGGCTGTTGACTTGCTGAGGTCAGCATGACCTCATGCTGACGCAGTAAACCTTTTTCTAGAATTTAATTAAATCCAAAATGATTTACAAATTCCAGAAAATAACCCAAATTTCAAAAATTCATATAAATTCAACCATAGCACCAAATCAAACAAATTATATATGAAAAATGATCAGGAAAATCCAATCTATCCATCTGTACTGTTTTCATGCATGTTTAAGCAAGCTAACCTACTGTTTATTGCAGAACAAGTTAAAGCACCCTAAATGATCATATATGAGTTTGGAAATTGCATCTTTGGTTCAAAATGCTTCAAACCCATCTGGTCTTAGTTGCATTAGCCCAACAAACTCATATATGCCATGTCTCATGCATGCATCATATTGTTGCATATTGTTTGGTAATGTTGTGTATCGGTGTTCTCTGCGGCAGGTTCTGCCCCCGAGAAGTACCGTGATTACCCTAGCGAAGAGCATTATCAGTGCACCGACCCATCAGGCAAGCAACCAACTATTTGATCATATCGATACAATCCTATGTTCTCGCTCCTGCTCTTTTATACTGCATTAAGACAACGCGATTCAAACTGCTGTGTGCTGCGGTAGTTGAACCCATTTCCTCTGCATGACCTGTCATTGCCACAGTAACTAGATGAAACCCACTAGCATGTGTAGGAGTTGATTGAGCCATGTGTGTGTGTTGTTCCTACCTTGCTATGCCTGCTAAGCTTAGAGTCGTGTCAGGTCTGGTTCATCTGGGTGATGGGCTAGAGTGAAATGATCATGTCAGTTTGAGAGTGGTGTGTTGAACACGATTTGGTAAAGGTATCGATGAGAGGCCATGTAGGAGTACATGGTGGGTTGTTTCATTGAGGCCGTCCTTAAGCACTGAGATCTGTATGTGTGATTTAAGATTCAGCTACTACCATGCATTGGGCCCGAAACCAATGGACCCTCTCGGCTTCTTATTCACCCTAGTCTTCTGTCCAGGAGTTGCAAGTAGTTTCTAGTGTTTGTAGCCTACTGGAGGCCGTGGACAGCGCTGACCGTAGGGGTGGGCTGTGATGCGGTAGGTACGTGGTCGGGTGTACCGGATGCCGTTTGGTATCTCGGGAACCCTGTTCACATCGTTTGGGGCTGTGAGCGAAACTTCGGCCGGATCTCCTCATGGATGGAACCCAAATAGGCGATAAACCTGGACTAGAGACTTAGGTGTCTAGGTAGGTCGTGGCCGACACCCACGTTGGGCTTTCGCTTGAAGGTTGCCGAGTACATGTCGTGTAAACGGCGGTAAGTGGTGAGAGCGTGTATGAAGAAGTACACCCCTGCAGGGTTAACCTAATCTATTCGAATAGCCGCGTCCGTGGTGAAGGACTACTTGGTTGCCTATACAGTTCATAGACAAGTAAATGGAAACTACTAAAAGCCTCAAGATAAGCGTGAGTGCCAAGGATGGCTCTTCCGTAGGAAGACGGAGGTGGATCCTCGGTAGAGTATTGAGTGGTGAGTAGTGGACTCGTGTGCGTAAAACCATTTCAAGTTGGAGTCTCGTAGGATAGCTTAGCCAAGAGTCAAAGCTGGCTTGCTGCAATAACTCCACCATCCCTTCTTGGTAACGAGCATGTATGTAGGGTCTGATGTAAGTCTTGCTGAGTACCTTTGTACGCATGTTGCTATAATTTACATTTTACAGAAGACGCTGCAACCCCTTCTGATGGGTTCTTCGTAGACGTGGACATCGATGATTAGGCTGAGGCCCAGGTGGTGATCCTGAGCTTGTGAAGGACCACATAGTATAGCTAGGCTTCCCAAGCCTCTTTTATTTTAGTCGTTGTCTGTACTCAGACATGTTACTTCCGCTGTTGGTTTGTATGACTGTATGACTTGAATGCTGGGTCATGTGACCCGTACTTGTGTGCATGTTATGTATGGCTCTTTGAGCCTTAAATAAAGTACTTGTGTTGTAGTCATGTTGTGATGCCTTGTTGTATTTGCACATATCGAGCATATTGTGTGTATGATTGAAATGCTTGGTATGTGTGGAATCTGACTATCTAGTTGTTTATTCATAGTAGCCTCTCTTACCGGGAAATGTCTCCTAGTGTCTCCACTGAGCCTTGGTAGCCTGCTACTGCTCCGGAACACTTAGGCTGGCCGGCATATGTCCTTCTTCGTTCATGTGTCTGTCCCTTCGGGGAAATGTCACGCGGTGGGTACCGGAGTCCTATTAGCCCGCTACAGCCCGGTTTACCGGAGTCCTGCTAGCCCAGTGCTACAGCCCAGATTCACTTGCTGATGACCGACACGTTCGATGCTGGGTCATGGATGTCTGTCCCTGTAAGTCTATGCCACTTTGGGTTTACGACTAGTCATGTCAGCCCGGGCTTCTTATCATATGGATGCTAGCGACACTATCATATACGTGAGCCAAAAGGCGCAAACGGTCCCGGGCAAAAGGTAAGGCGACACCCGTGGGAATACCGTGCGTGAGGCCGCAAAGTGATATGAGGTGTTACAGGCTAGATCGATGTGACATGGAGTCGGGGTCCTGACACCCCCGTGGTTCGTTAATCATGGAAATCACTCCGGGACCCCAAAACTGTGAGTGTTCAGGACCGACACATAAACACACCTTGGGGTTCAAGAACTATGGAAATCTCTTCGGGACCCCTAAATGATGAGTAATAGTCCACGAATCGCGTCAGTATTGGCCAAAACTATGTGTGTTCAGGACAGACACAAACGCAACCCGGGGATTGTCAATCGTGAAAATCGCTCTGGGATGCCAAAACGGTGAGTGATAGTGCACGGAACGAACCAGAAATTGGCCAAAATGGTGAGTGTTATTGACCGACACGTAAACGCACCATGGATTTTGCCAACCGTGAAAATCACTCCGGGACCCCCAAAACTAAGTGATAGTGCAACAAATAGGCCAAAATCGGCCCAAACTACGCTTGTTTATGATCGACACGGAAGCGCACCATGGGGTTCAACAACCATGGAAATTGCTTTGGGGCCCCAAACGGTGAGTAATAGTCCACAAAACGGGTCAGAATCGGCCAAAACTGTGAGTGTTGATGATCGACACGGAAACGCACCCCGCAGTTCGTTAACCGTGGAAATCTCTCCAGGACCCCCAAAACAGTAAGTAATAGTCCACGAAACGTCCAGAATCGGCTAAAACTGTGAGTGTTGATGACCGACACGTAAGCGTACATTGGGGTTCAACAACTAAGGAAGTCACTTTGGGACCCCAAAACGGTAAGTAATAGTCCACGAAACGCGTCAGAATTGGCCAAAACTATGACTGTTGATGACCGACACGTAAACGCACCACGGGGTTCGTAAAACGTGGAAATCACTCCGTGACCCCCAATACTAAGTAATGTCCAAGAAACGGGCTAGAATCAGCCCAAATTGCGATTGTTGATGACCGACACTTAAGCGCACCTTGGGGTTCAACAACCATGGAAATCGCTTTGGGACCCCAAAACGGTGAGTAATAGTGCACGAAACTGACGAGAATTGGCCAAAATTGTGAGTGTTTATGATCGACGTGTAAACGCACCCCGGAGTTCATCAATCATGGAAATCACTCCAGGACCCCAAAACTAAGTAATAGTGCAAGAAATGAGCCAAAATCGGCCCAAAGTGCGCTTGCTGATGATCGACACGTAAGCGCACCATGGGGTTAAAAAACCGTCGAACTCACTTTGGGGCCCCAAAACGGTGAGTAATAGTCCATGAAACGGGCCAGAAATGGCCAAAACTGTGAGTGTTGATGACCGATACGTAAACGCACCTTAGTGTTCAACCACTATGGAATCGCTTAGCGACCCCTAAATGATGAGTAATAGTCCATGAATCGTGTCAGAATTGGCCAAAACTGTGAGTGTTGACGACAGAGACGCAACCGCACCCCGGGGATTGTAAATCATGGAAATCGCTCTCGGACGCCAAACCGGTGAGTAATAGTGCACGAAACGGACCAGAAATTTGCCAAAATTATGAGTGTCATTGACGACAAGTAAACTAACCACGGGGTTCGTAAATCGTGGAAATCACTCCGGGACCCTCAAAACTAAGTAGTATTCTAAGAAACGGGATAGAATCGGCCAAAACTGCGAGTGTTGATGACCGACACGTAAATGCACACTGCGGTTCGTTAACCGTGGAAATCACTCTGGGGCCCCAAAACAGTGAGTAATAGTCCATGAAACGGGCCAGAATCAGCCAAAACTGTGAGTGTTGATGATTGACACGTAAGTGCGCCTTGGGGTTCAACAACTATGGAAATCACTTTAGGACCAGAAAACGGTGACTAATAGTCCACAAAACGTGTTAGAATTGGTCGAAACTGTGAGTGTTCATAACCGACACGTAAGCGCACCCGGGGGTTCATTAATCATGGAAATCACTCCGGGCCCCAAAACAGTGAGTAATAGTCCATGAAACTGGCTAGAATTGGCCAAAACAACTAGTATTAATGACCGACATGTAAACGCGCCCCGCGGTTCGTTAATCGTGGAAATCACTCCGGTGCCCCAAAACAGTGAGTGTTGATGACCGACATGTCAATGCACCTTGGGGTTCAAGAACTATGGAAATCGATTCAGGACCCCTAAATCGTGAGTAATAGCCCACGAATCGCGTCAGAATTGGCCAAAACTATGAGTGTTGATGATAGACACGCAAACGCACTCCGGGGATTGTCAATCGTGGAAATTGCTCTGGGACGCCAAAACGGTGAGTGATAGTGCAAGGAACAAACCAGAAATTGGCCAAAATTGTGAGTGTTACTGACCGACACGTAAACGCGCCATGGAGTTTGCCAACCGTGGAAATCACTCCGGGACCCCCAAAACTAAGTGATAGTGCAACAAACGGGCCAAAATCGGCCCAAACTACGCTTGTTTATGATCAACACGGAAGCGCACCATGGGGTTCAACAACCATGGAAATCGCTTTGGAACCCCAAACGGTGAGTAATAGTCCATGAAACGGGTCAGAATCGGCCAAAACTGTGAGTGTTGATGATCGACACGGAAACGCACCCCGCTGTTCGTTAACCGTGGAAATCTCTCCTGGACCCCAAAACAGTAAGTAATAGTCCACGAAATGTCCAAAATCGGCTAAAACTGTGAGTGTTGATGAACGACACGTAAGCGCACATTGGGGTTCAACAACTAAGGAAATCACTTTGGGACCCCAAAACGGTAAGTAATAGTCCACGAAACGCGTCAGAATTGGCCAAAGCTGTCACTGTTGATGACCGACACGTAAATGCACCACGGGGTTCGTAAATCATGGAAATCACTCTGGGACCCCCAATACTAAGTAATATCCAAGAAACGGGCAGAATCATCCCAAATTGCGACTGTTGATGACCGACACGTAAGCGCACATTGGGGTTCACCAACCATGGAAATCACTTTGGGACCCCAAAACGGTGAGTAATAGTCCATGAAATGCGTCAGAATCAGCCAAAATTGTGAGTGTTGATGACCGACACGTAAACACACCACGGGGTTCGTAAATCGTGGAAATCACTCTAGGACACCCTAAACTAATTAATACTCTAAGAAACGGGCCAATATCGACCCAAACTGTGATTGTTGATGACCTACACTTAAGCGCACCTTGGGGTTCAACAACCATGGAAATCGCTTTGGGACCCCTAAATGATGAGTAATAGTCCTTGAATCGTATCAGAATTGGCCAAAACTGTGAGTGTTAACGATAGAGACGCAACCGCACCCAGGGGATTGTAAATCGTGAAAATCGCTCTAGCACACCAAAACGGTGAGTAATAATGCACGAAACGGACCAGCAATTTGCCAAAATTATGAGTGTCATTGACCGACAAGTAAACTCACCGCGGGGTTCGTAAATCGTGGAAATCACTCCGGGAGCCCCAAAACTAAGTAGTATTCTAAGAAATGTGCCAGAATCGGCCAAAACAGCGAGTGTTGATGACCGACACGTAAATGCACCCTACGGTTCGTTAACCGTGGAAATCACTCTGGGGCCCCAAAACAGTGAGTAATAGTCCATGAAACGGGCCAGAATCAGCCAAAATTGTGAGTGTTGATGACTGACACGTAAGTGCACCTTGGGGTTCAACAACCATGGAAATCACTTCAAGACCAGAAAACGGTGACTAATAGTCCACAAAACGTGTTAGAATTGGCCGAAACTGTGAGTGTTGATAACCGACACGTAAGCGCACCCGGGGGTTCGTTAATCGTGGAAATCACTCCGGGCCCCAAAACAGTGAGTAATAGTCCACGAAACGGGCCAGAATTGGCCAAAACTACTAGTATTAATGACCGACATGTAAACGCACCCCGCGGTTCGTTAATCGTGGAAATCACTCCGGGGCCCCAAAACAGTGAGTGTTGATGACCGACACGTCAACGCACCTTGGGGTTCAATAACAATGGAAATCAATTCAGGACCCCTAAATGGTGAGTAATAGCCCACGAATCGCGTCAGAATTGGCCAAAACTGTGAGTGTTGACGACAGACACGCAAACACACTCCGGGGATTGTCAATTGTGGAAATCGCACTGGGACGCCAAAATGGTGAGTAATAGTGCACGAAACGGACGAGAATTGGCCAAAATTGTGAGTGCTAATGACCGACACGTAAACGCACCCCGGAGTTCGTCAATCGTGGAAATCACTCCAGGACCCCAAAACTAAGTAATAATGCAAGAAATGAGCCAAAATCGGCCCAAAGTGCGCTTGTTGATGATCGACACATAAGTGCACCATGGGGTTAAACAACCGTGGAACTCACTTTGGGGCCCCGAAACGGTGAGTAATAGTCCACGAAACGGGCCAGAATCGGCCAAAACTGTGAGTGTTGATGTCGGACACGTAAACGCACCTTAGGGTTCAATCACAATGGAATCGCTTCGGGGCCCCAAAACAGTAAGTAATAGTCCATGAAACGGGCCAGAATCAGCCAAAACTGTGAATGTTGATGACTGACATGTGAGCACGCCTTGGGGTTCAACAACTATGGAAATCACTTCAGGACCAGAAAACGGTGACTAATAGTCCACAAAACGCGTTAGACTTGGCCGAAACTATGAGTGTTCATAACCGACACGTAAGCGCACCCGGGGGTTCGTTGATCGTCCAAAACACTCCGGGGCCCCAAAACTACTAGTATTGATGACCAGCATGTAAACGCACCCCGCGGTTCGTTAATCGTGGAAATCACTCTGGGCCCCAAAACAGTGAGTGTTGATGACCGACACGTCAACGCACCTTGGGTTCAACAACTATGGAAATCGCTTCGGGACCCCTAAATGGTGAGTAATAGCCCATGAATAGTGTCAGAATTGGGCAAAACTGTGAGTGTTGATGACAGACACGCAAACGCACTCCGGGGATTGTCAATCGTGGAAATCGCTCTGGGACGCAAAAACGGTGAGTAATAGTGCACGAAACGGACGAGAATTGGCCAAAATTGTGAGTGTTTATGACCGACACGTAAACGCACCGCGTAGTTCGTCAATCGTGGAAATCACCGCGGGACCCCAAAACTAAGTAATAATGCAAGAAATGGGCCAAAATCGGCCCAAAGTGCGCTTGTTGATGATCGACACGTAAGCAGGGTTAAACAACCGTGGAACTCACTTTGGCGCCCCAAAACGGTGAGTAATATTCCATAAAACGGGCCAGAATCGGCCAAAACTGTGAGTGCTGATGACCGACACGTAAACGCACCTTAGGGTTCAACCACTATGGAATCGCTTCGGGACCCCTAAATGATGAGTAATAGTCCACGAATCGCGTCAGAATTGGCCAAAACTGTGAGTGTTGACGACGGAGATGCAAACGCACCCCGGGAATTGTAAATCATGGAAATCACTCTGGGCCGCCAAAACGGTGAGTAATAGTGCACGAAACGGACTAGAAATTGGCCAAAATTATGAGTTTCATTGACCGACACGTAAATGCACCACGGGGTTCGTAAATCGTGGAAATCACTCCGGGACACCCAAAACTAAGTAGTACTCTAAGAAACGGGCCAGAATCGGCCAAAACTGCGAGTGTTGATGACCGACACGTAAATGCACCCTGCGGTTTGTTAACCGTGGAAATCACTACGGGGCCCCAAAACAGTGAGTAATAGTCCATGAAACGGGCCAGAATCAACCAAAACTATGAGTGTTTATCACTGAGACGTAAGCGCGCCTTGGGGTTCAACAACTATGGAAATCACTTCAAGACCAGAAAAATGGTGACTATTAGTCCAAAAAACGCGTTAGAATTGGCCAAAACTTTGAGTGTTGATAACCGACACGTAAGCGCACCCGGGGGTTCATTAATCGTGGAAATCATTTCAGGGCACCAAAACAGTGAGTAACAAGTCCACAAAACAGACCAGGATTGGCCAAAACTACTTGTATTGATGGCCGGCATGTAAACGCACCCTATCGGGTGGTAGGTGCGACATATGCCAATGGATGGCTTATCATTGTGGGAGCCAGTAAGACATCGCCGGTTCCTGGAAATGGGATGAGGCAAAGACATGCACGCTGGTGGATCTTACCCAGGTTGGGGTCTCTCCGTGGAGATAATACCCCTACTCCTGCTCTGCGGGGTCTCCGCATGATCACTAGATCGATAAGAAGCTACAAGAGGCTCCTTGAGCTGTTTGGTGTGAGGAGGAAGAAGGGCAAGGCTAGCTCTCTTCTCTCCTTATAGTAGTGTCTAAGACTATTTGAGATCAACCCTTTGCATGGGTGACCTGGGGGGTTTATATAGGCCTACCCCCGGGGGTACAACGGTAATCCGGCTAGGCACGGGCCCTAGCCGTCAGTTTCTATGGACGCCGGCTTCTCTGCCGGCCGCTGGGGCCCGCCGACTGGTGGGTCCCGCTGGCTGCCGGCTCATTGGACGACAGGCGGCCCCACCGCTTGGGGGTCTTGTCGGGGGCTGGTTACTGTTGCCTTGCCTCTGATGACGAGGGCTTTGTCGAGGTAAGCATGGGTACAGTGCCACCGCCTTGCGGGCTCTCACTGTAGCCTTACCTCATCTTGTCTCCTTAATGGTGGGCGCGCCCCGAGGAGGGGGGCAAGCCGACCATGCCCTAGGCCGGCTGGGGGAGGCAAGGCCGACTTCGGGCATCTCTCTGACCGAAGGGGCCCGCCGCCTGCGGGCCGTACTAGCAGCCCGTCGTGGGGGTGTCATGACCAGCATGGCAACAGTGCCACGCCGGACGGGTGATGGCTGCCCCGTATGGCGTACTGTAGCCAAGCATGCTCCGAGATTCGGGGGTGGCAAGCTTTACTGTTGCCATGCCCTGTCCCCTCATCGTTACGGGGGTGCAGACTTTGAGGACACGGCCCTGGCCGCTCGCCAGGGGCGGACCTCTTGGAGTCGATCTTCTTGGGCCGGCTTCTTGGAGTCGGTCCTTTCGTGGCCTCCTTCTTGGAGTTGGCCCTATCGTGGCGTCCTCCAAGAGAGTTTAGGGCTGGGCCGCCTTCCGGTAGTCGGCTGGTGAGGCAGCCATCCGGAGGAAGGCGGCCCCGCGTCTTGGGTGCTCCAAGGCTTGATCAGCCTGTTGTTTTTTCATAGGGCCAAAGGGAGCCGGCTAGGCTACCAGTGGTCATTTAGTCTGACAATAGTCCCCGAAGCTGGTTGGGCTTCATGGCTGAAAGGAGAATGAGAAGCTCAGCCAGCTTCCTATCCCGAAGATCCGGTAGCTAGGAGCCAACTTCACTTATGCATGCCTTCTCGGCGAAGTTTCTTCGAAATCTGAAGGCGGGAACCAGCTGGCTCGCTGGCCAGGCTGCGGGCTGGCTGCCCACCGCCCACGCGCCACACGGCACCCTTCGGCTGGAAGGGCCTGCTAACCCATGCGCATGATGGGACGCTGCTGTAGACCGGTGCCCGCCAATTCCACACCTCGGCACGGGCGCGGATCTTTTGCGACCCGAACCAACTGCACGTCTTCCGGTGGCGGTTACCACTCGCCGTAAAGGCGTAATAATCGCGGGACGTGGGGGAGTGGGCGCAGTTAATCCCACGCCCACCACGCCTTGCCTCCTCGGCTTCGCCGCGCGTGGGCTATAAGTAGGGGGAGGAGGGGGAGCGGCAGTCGCTTGCACGCTCGCCCTCGCTCCGCCATTCCCTTCTTCTTCTTCCTCTCTGTCGCCGCAGCGGCTCTCCACCGCGCCACCTTTCCGCCATTCTTCTTGGCATGCTGCAGTCTTACTGCTCCCGAACTGCGCGCTCTCCGCCGTCGCGCGTTCCATCGCCTTCCCATCCCCATGGCTCCAACGTTGAGCTCCTGGGACGGTTCCAACGTCCGTGAAGACCACATCGACTTTCTCCGCAAGAGGTGGCAGTTGCCGGGTAGGGATCACATGCGGGTCCGTCTTGTGCTGGAGAGGGAGATTTCGCGACGCCGGAGGAGGGCGAGCGGGTAATCTTCTACTCGCACTGCCTGTACGGCGTCGGCCAGCCTGCGAGCGGCTTCTTCCGCTCATTTCTCGAGTTTTATAATCTCCAGGCGCACCACCTTACTCCAAACACGGTGGTGCTGTTGTCGGCCTTCGTCACTCTGTGCGAAGGCTTCCTCGGCATCCTCCCCACCATCGAACTTTGGGGGGAGTTCTTCCAGTCCAAGCTCGGTACTGTCGTCGCGGGCGTGCCGGCTCCATGTGGCGCCTTCATCGCCATACGGAGATCGACAGCCGACAACCCATTCCCGCCCATCGCGTTGATCCAGTCGTTGAACCTTTAACAGCAATCTTACTTTTATGTGAAGAATGTCGTGTCGCAGGGCGACTATGTCAATCTGCCGGCTTATGTAGCCGGCCCGCCGGCTGGGAGACAGCCCTTGTTGTCCTATCGGGCCAGGTCGTTGACGCCGGCTGGGGCTGGCGCCATCGCCCGACTTCGGGTGCTGATCCAGTCGAAGGGCCTGACTGGGCCCGACCTGATAGCCGCCTTCGTGGAGCGCCAGGTGCTCCCGCTCCAGGGCCGCCCTCATCTGATCTACCAGATGAGCGGCCGCTTCGACCCAAGCCGGCTAAGCACCAAGGAGATGCCTCACGATGAGGTGTCTTACATGGTGAACTACATCGCCAACTTCAAGCTTACCGAGTAGTGGCGGTACGGGAAGGAGTCGTATTCTCGCGCCAACCCCCTGCCTATGGTAAGCCTTCCTTCTTTTCTTCTTCTCTTGTTACCGAGTTCTCTCAGGCCGGCTTCAGACCAGTCGGCTTGTTTTTAATCAGAACCCCCTCCTTCATCCATCGGCCAAAACCGTGGGGGCGGAACGCGTGTTCGCCCCCGACCGTACGACGGACGACCTGGATGACCCTGTCTTGGGGGCAGCCGCCTTAGACGACAACGCCGTAGGGGGAGGTGGCGAGGTAGGCGGCTCCGGGTTCACCGCCGGTTTCAAGGACTAGCCGGATGATGATGAAGCCGAACCTATTCCGCGCGCCCAGCCGGCATCCGACCATCAAGGCGCGGGCCCATCTGGCGGGCCGGCTGCTCGGGGCGGCGCACAGAAACGCCGGGCGTCGCCGACTATCTTCGTCGGTCGGCCGAACAAGCCCAAGGGTTCCGTGGCGGCGACCAAGCGAGGCGAGGCGGCCGCGAAGGCGACCCGCTTCCGCAAGGTGGTGAAGCAGCTACACGCAGTTTCGGTGTAAGTTTTAATTCTCGCACGCCTTTCTTTCTTCTCTTCAGTCGGCATTCTTCTAAGCCTTTTCTTGTCTTATCAACTAGGGCTCCGCTCCCTCTTGAGCGGACTACAGCTGCCTCTATAGTCGGAGGGGCGGGAGGATCTGCAAGTTCCCGCTGCGTGGACCCCCGTGCCGAGCTCCAAGCGGCGACGGAGCGGAACGCGCGGGAGGTGCGGGAGGAGCGGGAGATGGAGGAGCAGAGGGCAGCCGCAGCCAAGGCGGCTCAGGAGACGACGAGGGAGTCGGCTAAGGCGCCGGCCTACGTGGTGGCCGAGTCTCAGGTGGAGGCCGCGGCCACAGAAAGGGCAGCGGAGGCCCTGCGTAGCCAGCCTCCACAACTCGTCATCCCGGTGCCCCTGCCAGAGGAAGCCGGCCGCGACCAGCTGGCGATGGAGAGGGAGGGGGGCAACATAGTCGTCCCAAAGGGAGAGGCGACACTACCACCGTCGGCCGAAATAGGCCAAGGCGGCCAGCCTGAGGCGTCACGTGAGTAGCCAGCTGGAGGCGAGCCAACTGTGAGGGCGGACCTTGTGGTCCTGTCGCCCACTCGTCGGCGTGCAGGGAGAGCGACTTTAGAGCCGGACCCGCAGAGGGCCGCGTGCTCCAGCTCATTGACCCATGACCTGGAGACGGCCAGCGTCAGCTCGCCAGGGTGGACGCCGGGCGGTGGGACGGTCGTTCTGAATGTGGCAGCGCAGGATGTCCGGGGCCGGCTTCAGTCTCAGGCCACCGCGCTGAAGAAGTATACCCAAGAGTTCCTTGCAATGCGGTCGGCCATTCGGGTGAGTCTTCGCTCTTGATTTCATCCGTGGGGGCGCGCCAGCGCACCCACTGGGTGTAGTCCCCGAGTTCCAAGTCGGCTGTTGAGCAGGCGGCTTGGAACTTCTCAAAAGACTTTGGTTTAATGATTTTCTCTTGTTCGCACCTTCATCCTATTCGCAGGATTATCACAACCTCCATGTTGCTACCTTCAGCTCCCAGGCCCGGGAGATGAATCAGAAGACCGCCGATCTGACAGAGAATCGGAGTGAGTGATTTTGTTTTTTATCTCATGTGGGGGCGCGCCAGCGCACTCACTAGGTGTAGTCCCCGAGATTCAGGCCGACTGCGAGCAGCTGGGTCGAACCTTCTTGACGACTTGTTCCTTAATTTCTTCTTCTCCATATCGGCAGGAGCCAATGCCGACTTGAGGGAGCAGCTAGGTGTGGCCCAGACTGCCCTTCGCGCCAGGGAGGGCGAGCTCAATGCCTTGGCTCAGGAATGTGATCGCCTGGCCAAGAAACTGGCCGACCAGGAGGAGAACTACAAGGCGGCCCTGAAGACGGCGCAGGATAGTGAGGTCGCCCTCAAAGCCGAGTATGTGACCGAGGCAGCGAGCTGGGCCGAGGCGAGGCAGGCACTGAGTGAAGGCTACGGCCGGGTTGAAGATTTGATTGACGGGTGGCCGCCCTCTTCTTCGCTCCTTTGCTCATTCTTGTAATCTGGTTTATCTTCTGATTTGCTTTATTTCTATCTTCTTTGAGAAGAATACTTCCCCAGTTAGTCCGTCGCTGCCAACCAAGCAATCGAAGCTCACCGTGAGGCTCGGCGGCAGGCTGGGGTTGAGATCACACCGGACGCCAACCGATCGCTTGAGGAGCAGCTTCTGGCGATCGAAGCCTGCCTTCAGCCGGCCTATCGCATGCTCCGCCGTCTTCAGCGTGCCGGAGCGCAGGTGCTGGCCGCCCTCTGGCCCGGTGAGGTGATTCTCCGCACCCCCAGCCGGACCGCCGACTGGATGGAGGTAGCAGTCGGCCGCTTCGAGGCCTGGAAGGCTTCAGCAGCTCGGTCCGGCGCTCGGCGGGCGCTAGAGGTCGCCCGGGTTTGGTATCATGGGATGAATTTGGACCAGCTGCGCACCTGGCGGCAGGAGGCTAACGAGGAGCTGGAGACGGTGCAGCCGGCTATCATCCAGCGTGCCTCGGTGATTGCTAACTTCACCGACACCAGCGCCTTTGCTCCTGAGGTAAACAAGGACGGCGTCGCTTAGCCGGAGGAATGGTTCAGGCTGAACCCAGCAGACGATGAAGACTCGGCGGAGGAGATCGACTCCAGCGATGAGGGCGAAGAGGAGGAGGAGGAAGATGGCAAAGACATCGTGCCGGATGGTGAAGCAGCCAGCCAGCTTCAGCCTGATCGTGCCTCCAGCAACGAGGCGTGTGCGAATGCACCACCTGCCGCAGGTGACGGTCAAGAAGAGACTCGCCAACCGGCCACTCCTCCAACCAACACTGCCGTCTCCACCGACCTGCCCGACGCCCCAGTTGCTCCCCTGGCCTGACTCGTCATCTTTACTTTCCTGCTCGTTACTCCTTGAACAACTTTTTATTAAATTTGCACAGTTACACCCACTGGGGGTGTATTCAAACTATGTCGAATGCCGGTCTTTCAAAGGCCTTTTGTGTAAATATAATTATGCATGTGCTGGGCTTCCATTCCTACTTGCTTTTCATCTTTTGGATGTTTTCCTCTGCCGCCCTCCCTTGGTCGCCGCCTTCCCAGCCGGACAGCTGCTCTACAGTCTGTGACCGGGTAAGGGATTGTCCGTCTGGGAGGACGAGTACTTGAGCTTTCTTAGATTCTAGCAGAGTAAGGAGGGAAGCCGGCCAGCCGGCTGCTCTGACAGCCAGTTGGCGGGGGGGGGGGGAGCCGGCTTGGGTTATATAAGTTCGCTAATCCTTAGCCGTTTTTCATGTGGGCATCCTTTCCTCCCTTTGGCTCTTGCCAACCGGACAGCCGATTCTTCAAGCTGCGACTTTC
>NC_041388.1:418145629-418214568 GCF_002162155.2 Triticum dicoccoides | reverse complement strand
GGGTAAGGGATTGTCCGTCTGGGAGGACGAGTACTTGAGCTTTCTTAGATTCTAGCAGAGTAAGGAGGGAAGCCGGCCAGCCGGCTGCTCTGACAGCCAGTTGGCGGGGGGGGGGGGGGCCGGCTTGGGTTATATAAGTTCGCTAATCCTTAGCCGTTTTTCATGTGGGCATCCTTTCCTCCCTTTGGCTCTTGCCAACCGGACAGCCGATTCTTCAAGCTGCGACTTTCAACAAGAGAGGGCTTAAGTGCTGGCACACTACTTGTCTGGCTGTAGGTAGAACTTTGACTATAACTCAAGGCGACAAGTCCCCGGGGCGACTGATCGAAGCCGGTGCCGGACGAAAAAACGAATGTTGTGGCATAGCCATGGGAATGATACCCATCATTCATAGATAAAAGAGGGTAGTCCCCATGTACTCCTCGGGGGACGCGTTGTCTCGTACTTAATACAAAAGGTAGCATGGTACATACTGCATTTTAACTGTAATATCTTCGGAGAAGATTGGCGTTCCATGGTCGCTCCGACTCCTTTCAAGAATCATCTCTCTTGCGTGCCTTCGGCTTCTGCGCGTCGATCGGGTAGTAGGAGTCGTTGCCTAGAGCCTGGCTAATGACGAAGGGGCCTTACCAAGGGGCCGAGAGCTTGTGCTGGCTGGCTGTTCTCTGGATCAGCCGGAGCACAAGATCACCCTCTTGGAAGGATCTTGGCTCGACCTTCCGGCTGTGGTAACGGCATAGACCCTGCTAGTAGATGGCGGACCGGCTAAGGGCTAACAGCCGGCCTTCTTCCAGCAACGCCGTCTTCTTGTGCTTCCTTGGCCTCCGCCTCCGTGTACATGGTGAACCGAGGTGAGTCGAACTCGATGTCAGTTGGCATGACAGCCTCGGCACCATATACAAGGAAGAAAGGGGTGAAGCCGGTTGACTTGTTCGGGGTAGTGCGTAGACTCCAGAGGACGGCCGGCAGCTCGTCGAGCCAACAGCCGGCCAAACGCTCCAGCGGCACGACCAATCGGGGCTTGATGCCGGAGAGGATAAGGCGGTTTGCTCGCTAGACTTGGCCGTTTGACTGCGGGTGGGCAACGGATGCTAAGTCCAGTCAGATGCCCTGTGTCGCGCAGAAACGTGCCAGTGCTCCCTTGGCAAAATTCGTGCCATTGTCGGTGATGATGCTGTGTGGCACTCCATACCGGGTTGTAATATCTGCAATGAATGTCACTGCAGTCGGCCCATTCAGTTTCTTGATCGGCTTTGCTTCAATCCACTTGGTAAATTTGTCCATGGCGACAAGCAGATGTGTCATGCCGCCGCGCGCCGTCTTGAATGGGCCCACCATGTCCAGTCCCTAGACGACAAAGGGCCAGGTGAGGGGGATGGTCTTGAGTGCAGAAGCCGGCAGGTGCTGCTTGGAGCCGAAGATTTGGCACCCTTTGCAGAGTTTGACTAACTCCTTGGAGTCCTCCAAAGAATTCGGCCAGAAGAATCCATGGAGGAAAGCTTTGGCGACGAGTGACCTTGAGGCCGCATGATGGCCGCATTCGCCCTGGTGGATGTCTTCAAAAATGATTGCTATGCCTTTCTCTGGCTCGACGCAGTGCTGGAAGACTCCAGTAACGCTGCGCCTAACAAGCTCTCGGTTCATTATTGTGTATGCTAGGATCCCCGTGGTCATTTACTCCGACACACCCCGCGGTTCGTTAATTGTGGAAATCACTCCGGGGCCCCAAAATAGTGAGTGTTGATGACCGACACGTCAACGCACCTTGGGGTTCAACAACTATGGAAATCGCTTCAGGACCCCTAAATGGTGAGTAATAGCCCACGAATCGCGTCAGAATTGGCCAAAACTATGAGTGTTGACGACAGACACGCAAACGCACTCCGGGGATTGTCAATAGTGGAAATCACTCTGGGATGCCAAAACAGTGAGTAATAATGCACGGAACGGATGAGAATTGGCCAAAATTGTGAGTGTTTATGACCGACACGTAAACGCACCCCGGAGTTCGTCAATCGTGAAAATCACTCCAGGACCCCAAAACTAAGTAATAATGCAAGAAATGGGCCAAAATCGGCCCAAAGTGCGCTTGTTGATGATCGACACATAAATGCTACATGGGGTTAAACAACGGTGGAACTCACTTTGGGGCCCCAAAACGGTGAGTAATAGTCCACCAAACGGGCGAGAATCGGCCAAAACTGTGAGTGTTGATGACCGACACGTAAACGCACCTTAGGGTTCAACCACTACGGAATCGCTTCGGTACCCCTAAATGATGAGTAATAGTCCACGAATCGCGTCAGAATTGGCCAAAACTGTGAGTGTTGACGACAAAGACGCAAACGCACCCCGGGGTTTGTAAATCATGGAAATCCCTCTGGGATGCCAAAACGGTGAGTAATAGTGCACGAAAAGGACCAGAAATTGGCCAAAATTGTGAGTGTCATTGACCGACACGTAAACACACCACGGGGTCCATAAATCGTGGAAATCACTCCGGGACACCCAAAACTAAGTAGTACTCTAAGATACGGGCCAGAATCGGCCAAAACTGCGAGTGTTGATGACCGACAGATAAACGCACCCCGGTGTTCGTCAATCACGAAAATCACGCCGGGACCCAAAAACAGAGTAATAGTCCAAGAAATGGGCCAGAATCGGCCAAAACTGCGAGAGTTGATGACCAACACGTAAATGCACCCTACGGTTCGTTAACTATGGAAATCACTCCAGGGCCGCAAACCAGTGAGTAATAGTCCATGAAACGGGCCAGAATCAGCCAAAACTGTGAGTGTTGATGACTGACACGTAAGCGCGCCTTGGGGTTCAACAACTATGGAAATCACTTCAGGACCAGAAAACAGTGAATAGTAGTCCACAAAACGCGTTAGAATTGGCCAAAACTGTGAGTGTTCATAATCGACACGTAAGCGCACCCGGGGGTTCGTTAATCGTGGAAATCATTCCGGGGCCCCAAAACAGTGAGTAATAGTCCACGAAACGGGCCAGAATTGGCCAAAACTACTAGTATTGATGACCGACATGTAAACGCACCCCGCGGTTCGTTACTCGTGGAAATCACTCCGGGGCCCCAAAACAGTGAGTGTTGATGACCGACACGTAAACGCACCTTGGGGTTCAACAACTACGGAAATCACTTCGGGACCCCTATATGGTGAGTAATAGCCCACAAATCACGTAAGAATTGGCCAAAACTGTGAGTGTTGACGACATACACGCAAATGCACTCCGGGGATTGTCAATCGTGGAAATCGCTCTGGGACAACAAAATGGTGAGTAATAGTGCACGAAACGGATGAGAATTGGCCAATATTGTGAGTGTTTATGACCGACACGTAAACGCACCGCGGAGTTCGTTGATCGTGGAAATCTCTACGGGACCCTAAAACTAAGTAATAATGCAAGAAATGGGTCGAAAGTGTGCTTGTTGATGATCGACACATAAGTGCACCATGGGGTTAAACAACGTGGAAATCACTTTGGGGCCCCAAAACAGTGAGTAATAGTCCACGAAACGGGCCAGAATCGGCCAAAACTGTGAGTGTTGATGACCGACACGTAAACGCACCTTAGGGTTCAACCACTATGGAATCGCTTCGGGGCCCCTAAAACATGAGTAATATTCCACGAATCGCGTTAGAATTGGCCAAAACTATGAGTGTTGACGACAGAGACGCAAACGCACCCCGGGGTTTGTAAATCGTGGGAATCGCTTTGGGACGCCAAAACGGTGAGTAATAGTGCACGAAACGGACCAGAAATTGGCCAAAATTGTGAGTGTCATTGACCGACACGTAAACGCACCACGGGGATCGTAAATCGTGGAAATCACTCCGGGACCCCCAAAACTAAGTAGTACTCTAAGAAACGGGCCAGAATCGGCCAAAACTGCGAGTGTTGATGACCGGCACATAAACGCACCCAGGTGTTCGTCAATCATGGAAATCACGCCGGGACCCAAAAACAGAGTAATAGTCCAAGAAACAGGCCAGAATCGGCCAAAACGGCGAGAGTTGATGACCGACACGTAAATGCACCCTGTGGTTCGTTAACCGTGGAAATCCCTCCAGGGCCCCAAAACAGTGAGTATTAGTCCATGAAACTGGCCAGAATCAGCCAAAACTGTGAGTGTTGATGACTGACACGTAAGCGCGCCTTGGGGTTCAACAACTTTGGAAATCACTTCAGGACCAGAAAACGGTGACTAACAGTCCAGAAAATGCGTTAGAATTGGCCAAAACTGTGAGTGTTCATAACCGACACGTAAGCGCACCAGAGGGTTCGTTAATCGTGGAAATCATTCCGGGGCCCCAAAACAGTGAGTAATAGTCCACGAAACGGGCCAGAATTGGCCAAAACTACTAGTATTGATGACCGACATGTAAACGCACCCCACGGTTCGTTAATCGTGGAAATCACTCTGGGGCCCCAAAACAGTGAGTGTTGATGACCGACACGTAAACGCACCTTAGGGTTCAACAACTATGGAAATCGCTTCGGGACCCCTAAATGGTGAGTAATAGCCCACGAATCGCGTCAGAATTGGCAAAAACTATGAGTGTTGACGACAGACACGCAAACGCACTCCCAGGATTGTCAATCGTGAAAATCGCTCTAGGACGCCAAAACGGTGAGTAATAATGCACGAAACGGATGAGAATTGTCCAAAATTGTGAGTGTTTATGACCGACACGTAAACGCACCCTGGAGTTCGTCAATCGTGGAAATCACTCCGGGACCCTAAAACTAAGTAATAATGCAAGAAATGGGCCAAAATCGGCCCAAAGTGCGCTTGTTGATAATCGACACGTAAGCGCACCGTGGGGTTAAACAACCGTGGAAATCACTTTGGGGCCCCAAAACGGTGAGTAATAGTCCACGAAATGGGCCAGAATCGGCCAAAACTGTGAGTGTTGATGACCGACACGTAAACGCACCATAGGGTTCAACCACTATGGAATCGCTTCGGGGCCCCTAAATGATGAGTAATAGTCCACGAATTGCGTTAGAATTGGCCAAAACTGTGAGTGTTGACGACAGAGACGCAAACGCACCCCGGGGTTTGTGAATCGTGGAAATTGCTCTGGGACGCCAAAACGGTGAGTAATATTGCACAAAAGGGACCAGAAATTGGCCAAAATTGTGAGTGTCGTTAACCGACACGTAAACGCACCACGGGCTTCGTAAATCGTGGAAATCACTCCGGGACCCCGAAAACTAAGTAGTACTCTAAGAAACGGGCCAGAATCAGCCAAAACTGCGAGTGTTGATGGCCGACACATAGACGCACCCCGGTGTTCGTCAATCATGGAAATCATGCCGGGACCCAAAAACAGAGTAGTAGTCCAAAAACGGGCCAAAATCAGCCAAAACGGCGAGAGTTGATGACCGACACATAAATGCACCCTGCGGTTCGTTAACCATGGAAATCACTCCAGGGCCCCAAAACAGTGAGTAATAGTCCATGAAACGGGCCAGAATCAGCCAAAACTGTGAGTGTTGATGACTGACACGTAAGCGCGCCTTGGGGTTCAACAACTTTGGAAATCACTTCAGGACCAGAAAACGGTGACTAATAGTCCACAAAACGCATTAGAATTGGCCAAAACCGTGAGAGTTCATAACCGACACATAAGCACACCCGGGGGTTCGTTAATCGTGGAAATCATTCCGGGCCACAAAACAGTGAGTAATAGTCCACACAACGGGCCAGAATTGGCCAAAACTACTAGTATTGATGACCGACATGTGAAAGCACCCCGCGGTTCGTTAATCGTGGAAATCACTCCGGGGCCCCAAAACAATGAGTGTTGATGACCGACCCGTAAACGCACCTTAGGGTTCGACAACTATGGAAATCGCTTCGGGACCACTAAATGGTGAGTAATAGCCCACGAATCGCGTCAGAATTGGCCAAAACTATGAGTGTTGACGACAGACACGCAAACGCACTCCGGGGATTGTCAATCGTGGCAATTGCTCTGGGACGCAAAAACCATGAGTAATAATGCACGAAACGGATGAGAATTGGCCAAAACTGTGAGTGTTTATGACCGACACGTAAACGCACCCTGAAGATCGTCAATCGTGGAAATCACTCTGGGACCCTAAAACTAAGTAATAATGCAAGAAATGGGCCAAAATCGGCCCAAAGTGCGCTTGTTGATTATCGACACGTAAGCGCACCATGGGGTTAAACAACCGTGGAAATCACTTTGGGGCCCCAAAACGGTGAGTAATAGTCCATGAAACGGGCCAGAATCGGCCAAAACTGTGAGTGTTGATGACCGACACGTAAACGCACCTTAGGGTTCAACCACTATGGAATCGCTTCGGGGCCCCTAAATGATGAGTAATAGTCCACGAATCGTGTCAGAATTGGCCAAAACTGGAAGTGTTGACGACAGAGACGCAAACGCACCCCGGGGTTTGTAAACCGTGGAAATCACTCTGGGACGCCAAAACGGTGAGTAATAGTGCACGAAACGGACCAGAAATTGGCCAAAATTCTGAGTGTCATTGACCGACACGTAAACGCACCATGGGGTTCGTAAACCGTGGAAATCACTCTGGGACCACCAAAACTAAGTAGTACTCTAAGAAACGGGCCAGAAACGGGCCAAAACTGTGAGTGTTGATGACCGACACATAAACGCACCCCGGTGTTCATCAATCATCGAAATCACGCCGGGACCCAAAAACAGAGTAATAGTCCAAGAAACGGGCCAGAATCAGACAAAACGGCGAGAGTTGATTACCGACACGTAAATGCACCCTGCGGTTCGTTAACCGTGGAAATCACTCCAGGGCCCCAAAACAGTCAGTAATAGTCCATGAAATGGGCCAGAATCAGCCAAAACTATGAGTGTTGATGACTGACACATCAGCGCGCCTTGGGGTTCAACAACTTTGGAAATCACTTCAGGACCAGAAAACGGTGACTAATAGTCCACAAAACGCGTTAGAATTGGCCAAAACTGTGAGTGTTCATAACCGACACGTAAGCGCACCCGGGGGTTCGTTAATCTTGGAAATCATTCTGGGGCCACAAAACAGTGAGTAATAGTCCACGAAACGGGCCAGAATTGGCCAAAACTACTAGTATTGATGATCGACATGTAAACACACCCTGCGGTTCGTTAATCGTGGAAATCACTCCGGGGCCCCAAAACAGTGAGTGTTGATGACCGACACGTAAACGCACCTTGGGGTTCAACAACTATGGAAATCGCTTCGGGACCCCTAAATGGTGAGTAATAGCCCACGAATCACGTCAGAATTGGCCAAAACTGTGAGTGTTCACGACAGACACAGAAACGCACTCCGGGGATTGTCAATCGTGGAAATCGCTTTGGGACGCCAAAACGGTGAGTAATAGTGCATGAAACAGATGAGAATTGGCCAAAATTGTGAGTGTTTATGACCGACACGTAAACGCACCCCGGAGTTCGTCAATCGTGGAAATCACTCCGGGACCCTAAAACTAAGTAATAATGCAAGAAATGGGCCAAAATCGGCCCAAAGTGCGCTTGTTGATGATCGACACGTAAGCGCACCATGGGGTTAAACAACCGTGGAAATCACTTTGGGGCCCCAAAACGGTGAGTAATAGTCACGAAACGGGCCAGAATCGGCCAAAACTGTGAGTGTTGATGACCGACACATAAACGCACCTTAGGGTTCAACCACTATGGAATCGCTTCGGGGCCCCTAAATGATGAGTAATAGTCCATGAATCGTGTCAGAATTGGCCAAAACTGTGAGTGTTGACGACAAAGACGCAAACGCACTGCGGGGTTTATAAATCGTGGAAATCGCTCTGGGACGCCAAAACGGTGAGTAATAGTGCACGAAACGGACCAGAAATTTTCCAAAATTGTGAGTGTCATTGACCGACACGTAAACGCACCACGGGGTTCGTAAATCATGGAAATCACTCCGGGACCTCCAAAACTAAGTGGTACTCGAAGAAACGGGCCAGAATTGGCAAAAACTGCGAGTGTTGATGACCGACACATAAATGCACCCCGGTGTTCATCAATCATGGAAATCACGCCGGGACCCAAAAACAGAGTAATAGTCCAAGAAACGGGCCAGAATCGGCCAAAACGGCGAGAGTTGATTACCGACACGTAAATGCACCCTGCGGTCCGTTAACCGTGGAAATCACTCCAGGGCCCCAAAATAGTGAGTAATAGTCCATGAAACGGGCCAGAATCAGCCAAAACTGTGAGTGTTGATGACTGACACGTAAGCGCGCCTTGGGGTTCAACAACTTTGGAAATCACTTCAGGACCAGAAAATGGTGACTAATAGTCGAGAAAACGCGTTAGAATTGGCCAAAACTCTGAGTGTTCATAACCGACACGTAAGCGCACCCGAGGGTTCGTTAATCGTGGAAATCATTCCGGGGCCCCAAAATAGTGAGTAATAGTCCACGAAACGGGCCAGAATTGGCCAAAACTACTAGTATTGATGACCGACATGTAAACAGACCCCACGGTTCGTTAATCGTGGAAATCACTTCGGGGCCCCAAAACAGTGAGTGTTGATGACCGACACGTAAACGGACCTTGGGGTTCAACAACTATGGAAATCGCTTCGGGACCCCTAAATGGTGAGTAATAGCTCACGAATCACGTCAGAATTGGCCAAAACTGTGAGCGTTTACGACAGACACACAAACGCACTCCGGGGATTGTCAATCGTGGAAATCGCTTTGGGACGTCAAAACGGTGAGTAATAGTGCACGAAACGGATGAGAATTGGCCATAATTGTGAGTGTTTATGACCGACACGTAAATGCACCCCGGAGTTCGTCAATCGTGGAAATCACTCCGGGACCCTAAAACTAAGTAATAATGCAAGAAATGGGCCAAAATCGGCCCAAAGTGCGCTTGTTGATGATCGACACATAAGCGCACCATGGGGTTAAACAACCGTGGAAATCACTTTGGGGCCCCAAAACGGTGAGTAATAGTCCACGAAACGGGCCATAATCGGCCAAAACTGTGAGTGTTGATAACCGACACGTAAACGCACCTTAGGGTTCAACCACTATGGAATCGCTTCGGGGCCCCTAAATGATGAGTAATAGTCCACGAATCGCGTCAGAATTGGCCAAAAATGTGAGTGTTGATGACAGAGACGCAAACTCAACCCGGGGTTTGTAAATCGTGGAAATCGCTCTGGGACGCCAAAACGGTGAGTAATAGTGCACGAAACGGACCAGAAAATGGCCAAAATTGTCAGTGTCATTGACCGACACGTAAACGCACCACGGGGTTCGTAAATCGTGGAAATCACTCCGGGACCCCCAAAACTAAGTAGTACTCTAAGAAACGGGCCAGAATCGGCCAAAACTGCGAGTGTTGATGACCGACACATAAACGCACCCCGGTGTTCGTCAATCATAGAAATCACGCCGGGACCAAAAAACAGAGTAATAGTCCTAGAAACGGGCCAGAATTGGCCAAAACGGCGAGAGTTGATGACCGACACGTAAATGCACCCTGCGGTTCGTTAACCGTGGAAATCACTCCAGGGCCCCAAAACAGTCAGTAATAGTCCATGAAACGGGCCAGAATCAGCCAAAACTCTGAGTGTTGATGACTGACATGTAAGCGTGCCTTGGGGTTCAACAACTTTGGAAATCACTTCAGGTCCAGAAAACGGTGACTAATAGTCCACAAAACGCGTTAAAATTGGCCAAAACTGTGAGTGTTCATAACCGACACGTAAGCGCACCCGGGGGTTCGTTAATCGTGGATATCATTCTGGGGCCCCAAAACAGTGAGTAATAGTCCATGAAACGGGCCAGAATTGGCCAAAACTACTAGTATTGATGACCGACATATAAACACACCCCGTGGTTCGTTAATCGTGGAAATTACTCCGGGGCCCCAAAACAGTGAGTGTTGATGACCGAACGTAAACGCACCTTGGGGTGCAACAACTATGGAAATCGCTTCGGGACCCCTAAATGGTGAGTAATAGCCCACGAATCACGTCAGAATTGGCCAAAACTGTGAGCGTTGACGACAGACACGCAAACGCACTCCGGGGATTGTCAATCGTGGAAATCGCTTTGGGACGTCATAGCGGTGAGTAATAGTGCACGAAACGGACGAGAATTGGCCAAAATTGTGAGTGCTAAAGACCGACACGTAAACACACCTCGGAGTTCGTCAATCGTGGAAATCACTCCGGGACCCTAAAACTAAGTAATAATGCAAGAAATGGGCCAAAATCGGCCCAAATTGCGCTTGTTGATGATCGACACGTAAGCGCACCGTGGGGTTAAACAACCGTGGAAATCACTTTGGGGCCCCGAAACGGTGAGTAATAGTCCACGAAACGGGCCAGAATCGGCCAAAACTGTGAGTGTTGATGACCGACACGTAAACGCACCTTAGGGTTCAACCACTATGGAATCGCTTCGGGGCCCCTAAATGATGAGTAATAGTCCACGAATCGTGTCAGAATTGGCCAAAACTGTGAGTGTTGACGACAAAGACGCAAACGCACCGCGGGGTTTGTAAATCGTGGAAATCGCTCTGGGACGCCAAAACGGTGAGTAATAGTGCACGAAACGGACCAGAAATTTTCCAAAATTGTGAGTGTCATTGACCGACACGTAAACGCACCACGGGGTTCGTAAATCGTAGAAATCACTCCGGGACCTCCAAAACTAAGTGGTACTCGAAGAAACGGGCCAGAATTGGCAAAAACTGCGAGTGTTGATGACCGACACATAAATGCACCCCGGTGTTCATCAATCATGGAAATCACGCCGGGACCCAAAAACAGAGTAATAGTCCAAGAAACGGGCCAGAATCGGCCAAAACGGCGAGAGTTGATTACCAACACGTAAATGCACCCTGTGGTTCGTTAACCGTGGAAATCACTCCAGGGCCCCAAAATAGTGAGTATAGTCCATGAAACGGGCCAGAATCAGCCAAAACTGTGAGTGTTGATGACTGACACGTAAGCGCGCCTTGGGGTTCAACAACTTTGGAAATCACTACAGGACCAGAAAACGGTGACTAATAGTCGAGAAAACGCGTTAGAATTGGCCAAAACTCAGAGTGTTCATAACCGACACGTAAGCGCACCCGGGGGTTCGTTAATCGTGGAAATCATTCCGGGGCCCCAAAATAGTGAGTAATAGTCCACGAAACGGGCCAGAGTTGGCCAAAACTACTAGTATTGATGACCGACATGTAAACACACCCCACGGTTCGTTAATCGTGGAAATCACTCCGGGGCCCCAAAACAGTGAGTGTTGATGACCGACACGTAAACGCACCTTGGGGTTCAACAACTATGGAAATCGCTTCGGGACCCCTAAATGGTGAGTAATAGCTCACGAATCACGTCAGAATTGGCCAAAACTGTGAGCGTTGACGACAGACACGCAAACGCACTCCGGGGATTGTCAATCGTGGAAATCGCTTTGGGACGTCAAAACAGTGAGTAATAGTGCACGAAACGGATGAGAATTGGCCATAATTGTGACTGTTTATGACCGACACGTAAACGCACCCCGGAGTTCGTCAATCGTGGAAATCACTCCGGGACCCTAAAACTAAGTAATAATGCAAGAAATGGGCCAAAATCGGCCCAAAGTGCGCTTGTTGATGATCGACACATAAGCGCACCATGGGGTTAAACAACCGTGGAAATCACTTTGGGGCCCCAAAACGGTGAGTAATAGTCCACGAAACGGGCCATAATCGGCCAAAACTGTGAGTGTTGATGACCGACACGTAAACGCACCTTAGGGTTCAACCACTATGGAATTGCTTCGGGGCCCCTAAATGATGAGTAATAGTCCACGAATCGCGTTAGTATTGGCCAAAAATGTGAGTGTTGATGAGAGAGACGCAAACTCACCCCGGGGTTTGTAAATCGTGGAAATTGCTCTGGGACGCCAAAACGGTGAGTAATAGTGCACGAAACGGACCAGAAAATGGCCAAAATTTTCAGTGTCATTGACCGACACGTAAACGCACCACGGGGTTCGTAAATCGTGGAAATCACTCTGGGACCCCCAAAACTAAGTAGTACTCTAAGAAACGGGCCAGAATCGGCCAAAACTGCGAGTGTTGATGACCGACACATAAACGCACCCCGGTGTTCGTCAATCATGGAAATCACGCCGGGACCAAAAAACAGAGTAATAGTCCAAGAAACGGGCCAGAATTGGCCAAAACGGCGAGAGTTGATGACCGACACGTAAATGCACCCTGCGGTTCGTTAACCGTGGAAATCACTCCAGGGCCCCAAAACAGTCAGTAATAGTCCATGAAACGAGCCAGAATCAGCCAAAACTCTGAGTGTTGATGACTGACATGTAAGCGCGCCTTGGGGTTCAACAACTTTGGAAATCACTTCAGGTCCAGAAAACGGTGACTAATAGTCCACAAAACGCGATAAAATTGGCCAAAACTGTGAGTGTTCATAACCGACACGTAAGCGCACACGGGGGTTCGTTAATCGTGGAAATCATTCTGGGGCCCCAAAACAGTGAGTAATAGTCCATGAAACGGGCCAGAATTGGCCAAAACTACTAGTATTGATGACCGACATATAAACACACCCCGTGGTTCGTTAATCGTGGAAATTACTCCGGGGCCCCAAAACAGTGAGTGTTGATGACCGAACCTAAACGCACCTTGGGGTGCAACAACTATGGAAATCGCTTCGGGACCCCTAAATGGTGAGTAATAGCCCACGAATCACGTCAGAATTGGCCAAAACTGTGAGCGTTGACGACAGACACGCAAACGCACTCCGGGGATTGTCAATCGTGGAAATCACTTTGGGACGTCATAGCGGTGAGTAATAGTGCACGAAACGGATGAGAATTGTCCAAAATTGTGAGTGTTTATGACCGACACATAAATGCACCCCGAAGTTCGTCAATCGTGGAAATCACTCCGGGAACCTAAAACTAAGTAATAATGCATGAAATGGGCCAAAATCGGCCCAAAGTGCGCTTGTTAATGATCGACACGTAAGCGCACCATGGGGTTAAACAACCGTGGAAATCACTTTGGGGCCCCAAAACGGTGAGTAATAGTCCACGAAACGGGCCAGAATCGGCCAAAACTGTGAGTGTTGATGACCGACACGTAAACGCACCTTAGGATTCAACCACTATGGAATCGCTTCGGGGCCCCTAAATGATGAGTAATAGTCCATGAATCGTGTCAGAATTGGCCAAAACTGTGAGTGTTGACGACAAAGACGCAAACGCACCCCGGGGTTTGTAAATCATGGAAACCGCTCTGGGACGCGAAAACGGTGAGTAATAGTGCACGAAACGGACCAGAAATTGGCCAAAATTGTGAGTGTTGATGACCGACACCTAAACGCGACAAAAACCTATCGGAACCACGACAAAAACATCCGTGTCTCCTATTGCGTTTGAATCCTCCAAACCCTTCCCTTTACATTCTTGCAAGTTGCATGCTTTACTTTCCGCTGCTCATATACTCTTTGCATGCTTGCTTGAATTGTGTTAAGATTGCTTGACTTGTCCAAAGTTGCTAAAATCTGCCAAGAACTAAAATTGGGAAAAGGATAAGTTTTTATTTAGTCAAGTAGTCTAATCACCCCCCTCTAGACATACTTTCGATCCTACAAGTGGTATCAGAGCTGCGGACTGTGCCCTGAAGAATTCAACAAAATCAGCCGTCTTGAGAATGCAAAGGAAATTTGGGATACTTTTATTGATATGCATGAAGGTACGGACTCCGTCAAGGAATCCAAGTTGGATGTGCTTCAAAGTCAGCTTGACAAGTCCAAAATGAAGGATGGTGAAGGTGTCGCTGAAATGTACTCTAGGCTTGCTCTTATCACAAATGAGATCGCCGGCTTAGGAAGTGAAGAGATGACCGACAAATTCGTCATCAAGAAGATCCTAAGAGCTTTGGACGGAAAATATGATATCATATGTACATTGATCCAACTGATGCCCAATTACAAAGATCTCAAGCCAACGGAAGTCATTGGAATAATTGTTGCTCATGAGATGTCACTCAAGGATAAGGAGGAGCTCCATAACAAGTCCAGTGGTTCTTACAAAGCCTCATGTGAAGCTCCCACATCATCAAGTGAGAAACAAACCTTCAATGAAGAATTGAGCCTAATGGTGAAGAACTTCAACAAGTTCTACAAGAGTAGAAGCAAAGAGAGAAGTTCCAAGTCAAGGTCCTACAATGACAAAAGATCTTCTAGTCGAGAGCGAAATTGCTACAATTGTGGAAGACCTGGACACTATTCCAATGAGTGTACGACACCCTACAAGAGAAGATAAGATTCTCCAAAAAGAAGAAGTAGAAGAGAAGAATCACCATCAAGAGAGAGAAGAAGTAGAGATGATCATTATGAACGAAGAACATCCCGGAGAAGCAAAGATTCGGAAAGGAAGGACAAGTCATCAAGGACCTACATAAAACTAAGACATCAAGCTCATGTTGGTGAATGGGTATCCGGCTTCGACTCCGACAATCACTCCGAGAGAAGCTATCACTCCGACTCCGAATATACTCAAGATGAAGGTGTTGCCGGTCTAGCACTTGTGTCAACCAACTCCTATGACATATTTGATTCACCAAATGAAGGACTTGGAAGATGCTTCATGGCTAAAGGCCCAAAGGTATCACACCCCGAGTATGTTGATTTCAATAGTGATGAAGATGACTTGTTAGGTGATGATGATTTACTTGTTGACAACTCTAGTGATGAATACTATGATGAAACGTCAATTAATCATGCTAATCAAGATAAAACAAATGACAATGATAAGGAGAAGATTGAGTTTCTAACTAAATAACTAAACACTCTTAAGTTACCTCATGAAACTATCTTAGGAGATCATCGAGAACTTTTAAGGACTCATGAGAAATTACGTTTTGAAAAGCTCAACCTTGAGCAAGAGCACGAGTTGTTAAAGGCAATCAATGATGATCTTCGCAAGAAAAGTTCTTCTTACATTGCCAAGCGTTTACTCTTATCCACTTACATGCCTCAATTCAAGTCTAGTAACAAGAACAAGAAAGATTCTTCCTCTAGTAGTAACAATAATCATGCTAAATCTAATGTTGTTGCTTCTAGTAGTTCTCTTGATTCCACTAATGATTCTCTTAGCCAAGTTACACTTGAGCAAGAAAAAAGCTTATTTAAGGGAATTATAGAGAAAGGTGTTTACAAGAGCCTTGCTGGGAGTAAGCAATTCAAGGAAATTGTATGCAAGCAAGGAAGGCACCGGAAGAACCAAGGTGTTGGTTTTGAATGAAAGTTCAATGCCAATGGAGTTGAGTGGGAAGAAGATCAATACCCCAAGACGAAGTTTATTCCTCAACAAAAGAAGTATGATCCTACTTCCTTCAAAGGGACACATGCTCAAGATGATCTTCCACCACATGACCACGAGCAAAAAGGCAAGGATAAGCTTCAAGAGGAAATTGATGCATTTGAAGAAGCACCCAAGGCCTTGGTCAAGTGGTTTCCTAAGACTACATCAAGTTCTACTTCATCAAGTACGACTATAACTCCAAGGATTCCCATCAAGATGATGTGGATCCCGAATAAGAAGAACTAGAGAGTTCTTGAGGGTGACTCTGCCAGCATACTTCACTCTTATCATTCTGGCAAGAACAAGTGCGATCAACTTACACATCTTGCACTAGTTCAAGGAGGCGCAAACCCTCTTGTTGGTAAGACAAGGGACAAGGTAACCTAATGCTTTCATAGACATCATCTTGTGTCTGCATCACTCTATGTCTATGGATATCCTTGTTTGTTCCTTGTGGGACTAACCCGTGTAGGTATTGAAAGTGCAACTCACTCCAAAGGATTGCTCCAAATGATCTACATCAACATTGAGCATCCACATCTTCAACACCTACATGAAGTCATCATCGACAAAACCCAAGGTTAGTTCATCCCTCTTACGGGGGATCTCACATCTAGGGGGAGCATTACTCTAAGAATTGAGCTAAAGCAACTCTAATGGTGTGAACACAACAACGCTTTATGTAAAAGTGGTAACCCCACTTGTGCTTGAACGGTGAGTATGACCTATGATCAAATGTTCTCATTTGACTCCTAGGTTAATATACTCATATATAGATGACCTAGTCATCGCCAACTGCTTGATAGGTGCTAGAATTGGTTGTGCATGCTTTGCCACATCTTTCATTTGCCATTTTATTGTGTGAGCATGTTGTTTGCATAATTTACTCATTCGAGGACATCCACTTGTTGTTTTGATTGTTTGGTTCCTTTTTCTTTTGCCAAGTGGATGGACAAGAATGCCTAAGAACCTTCTCTAGCTATCTATGCTTTTCTTGTCTCAAACTCTATTCATGCTACATCACAAAGTTTGACCAAGTCAGATTTGAACCACTTTGTGTGAGGAGCACTCGGAGTCCCGATTCGTCATAGACTTAAACCTCCAAAACTTCTTTGTGCGTTTCGGTCTGACCGATTCATCCATTTCGGTCATACCGAGATCACTGAGTCGATCTAGGTTTTCAATCTCGGTGCAACCGATTTGATCTTTTAGGTCACACCGAGTTGCAGTAACTGCTTGCAGTTATGCATCTTGGTGCCACCGAGTTGTTCCACTTGGTGACACTGATAGGGTCAGGCTATATATATATCCTCGGCCCAAAATTTGGAAAATTTTCTGAACCCCTTCGCCCGCGCTCAGCCTGCTCTGCCTCCCTGGGTCTCCGAATCATCCTCCTCATCGCCAGCTGCCTCCCGCCGCTGGTCTCCGCCGCTGTCAACGGAAATCGTCTCCGCCGTTGCCATCGTAGCAGGTCCATCGCCACACTTAGGGCATGGACTTGATCCTTGTGCTAATCTCACTTCGATTCCTAGCACATTGTTTTTCCATGTATCTTGCCATGATTGAGATCACTATATCTAGTGAAATCACTCTGTAGTTTAGTTGTGGATTGAAAATTTAGGGTTAGGTTTCCGCCGAAATCATCTCGGACCAACCGAGTTGTTGAAACCGGTTCCACCAATTTGGCTAAGGCCATTGCACATGTGATTCTCGGTTTGACCGGGAATTGCAAATCGGTGTGACCGAGTTTAATTCTTTGTGAAACCCTAGCAGTCTCGGTGCCACCAAACTGTGACTCGGTCTGACCGAGTTCACTAGTTTAGGTTCCAAAAGATGCTTCAGTATCACCGAGTTTTCAAATCGGTAGATCTGAAATGCTTTCTGTGGAAAACTAAAACTAAGTTTTTGACTCACTCTTTTGCAAAAACCTCTGCACTTTGTGATGGTCATCAAATCTATCTCATCTATATCTATTAACAGGGTCTGCTGTCAGTGTTTGCATCATGTGAGATCAGAGTGACAGTCAAAAAAAGTCTGAGGAGCAAGTTAACATGAGTGAGGGCACTAGTCCCTCTAGCAGCTTTGATGAGGGAAGCAGGAGTACACCCAACAACTTGCCTAAGGTAGCCACCAGGACCAAAAAGAAGAGAACCTCAGACTCTGAGGATGAGGACTATGTGGCTGTTGAGGAAGAGGCCACCTCACAGAGGAAAGTTCTGAAAAATGAATATGGCACAGCTGCTGCCACTAACCCAGGAGTGAGGACAAAGGTTCCTGCCAAGAGAGTTCCTATGCCAAAGGTCAGAACATCCACTCAAGAGACTTTGGGATCTGCACCCAAAGAACATGTTGTGGCAGAGAAGAAAAGGAAGTAAAGGGTCAAGAAGACCACTGCCAGAGTGCTTGGCAGATCTTCAATGATGAGAGATTCTGAAGAAGAGGAAGAGGAAGAGGATGCAACACCAGCACCCAACGCTCAAAAGCTTATGGAAGATGCAATTAAGGCAGGGGCTACTCCATCTAAGCCCAAAACTGCTCCTAAGACTGCTGCTCCAGCTCCAAAGACAAAACCCAAGAGGAGCACCAGGAACATCCCTGTTGAGGAGAAGAACAAGGCCCCAGTGCCTCAAGCTGCTGCTGAAGAAGAGGATTCTGTTGTTTTGAGGAAGTTGAAGCCCAAGATCCTTGATCACAATGATGCACACCCAGTTGCAGAGAATATGAAAATCAGGAAGGATTCAGGATTGAGGCTATGGAGAGAGTCTGATCCATATGCCACCAGGAGAAGGACTGCTGTGGACTACATGTTCCATACAAAGGAACGATAGGACTTCCATGAGACTATTTTACTTGACAAGAAGCCCATAGTGTGTGACATGAGATGGGTTGATTGGAAATTCATTGAGGAAAATGAGGATCATTCCCCTGGTGTATATGACAACTTCAAGGCATGATGAGCTTATTATGCAATTCTACTCCACAACTTATTTCTACCTAGATAGAAGAATAGTCTGGATGTCCGAAGGTACTAGGTACCAGTCAACGGTTGAAGAATGGGCAAAATTGATCAATTCTCCTAAGGAGAATGACGATGACTTGGATGTCTATGCCAAGAAGAAGAAGGATCACAACACAGTGGCACATATGTACAAAGAGATCCTAGATGCTGCTCTTGAGACACACAAATTTGGATCAGTACATTACCTTCTGTCAGGTTTGCGAACAATCAACTGGATCCTCAGGCACACTCTATTTCCAAAGTCAGGTGATCACAAGATGATCAGAGGCCATGCAATTAACCTGCTTCACATATTTGATGTGCCTCAAAAGTTCAAAGTCATGAGCCTAATTGTGGAAACCATAAAGAGAACAGCTGCAGATCAGAAGAGAAGTTGTGGGTATGCCCCACAGATCCAAGAGCTAATGAACTCCAAGATGGGCACTGGCACATATCTCTTGGACAAGGAACACATGCCCATCTACCCATACTTTGAGGACAACACTGCGGTGATGGATGAGAATGAACCATCTTCTGTGCAAGCACAAGCAAAGAGGGAGAAGGCAAGGACTGAAAAGGCTGCAAAGATGACAACCATTGATGAGGCATTTCAGTATCTTCTGAAGAGCAAGCAAGATCAGCTTGGCTACATGATTGCCTCCACTCTGAGGATTGAGAAGGGATTGGCCACCCTGACTCAAAACCAGGAGAGCTTGGAGAGGATCATGGAGCAGAAGTTCTATGATTTAGATGTGAAGGTCACTGAGATACAATCAGTTGTTGATCAACTTCAGGATGAAGTGCCGGAGAAGAAGGGCAAGTCTACCACTGATGATTTTGCTAGAGTGCCCAGAGGACAGAGATCTGCTGCAATGCTAGTTAGAGACACCAGAGCAACTTCATCTGCACCAGCTACAGCTTCAGTGCCACCAGCTCCAGCACCCACTCCACCAGCTCCATCTACATCAACGGATGCCTTCGTCCTTGGAGTTTTATCTACACCACCACCTGAAGACCAAGCTTGAGAGTCGATCTAGCACTATGCATTTTTTATGAACTTTTTGGTAACTTGTTGCCAAAGGGGGAGAAAATGTATAGATCATAGGCTTCGAGAGAGAGTGTTGCTCTTTGTTCTCTGTTGTTTTTTGGTGGTTGAACTTTGTTATTCGCTTGTTTGAGATACTTTATGCTTTTGTGTGATACTTGGATGATCATGTGTTTGATCATATGCTACCTTAATTCTTGTTGGACGACATTATCCTTTTATATCCCCATATGATCATTCACTTTGCTTGGTGATGAGTGCATGTATTTAATTATTATCATTTTGAGCACTCCACCAAGATGTATGTGACGTGGAAGAGTAACCCATGATCCTAACTCATTGTGCATTTGCAGTCCAAAGAAAATCTTAAACTATGCACAACTTTAGGGGGGGCTCTTGCTTTTCACATACTTCTCAAAGCAACAATGTTTTTCACTCTTATTATCATTTGTCGAAGCTTTGATCTATATGTTGTCATCAATTACCAAAAAGGGGGAGATTGAAAGTGCAACTATCCTTAGGTGGCTTTGGTAATTCTTAACAACATATAGCTCATTGAGCTAATGCTATTTCAAGATTAGTATCTCAGGAAAGCTCAATGATTGGCATGGCATGGATGAGAAAAGTGGACCCCTCAAAATGCTAAGGACAAAAGGATTGGCTCAAGCTCAAAGCTCAAGACTCTACATTTTCTATTTTAGTGATCCAAGATCACATTGAGTCTATAGGAAAAGCCAATACTATCAAGGAGGGATGAGGTGTTGCTTAATGAGGCTCTTGCTCAAAGTGCTTAGTGATATGCTCAAAAGCCCTCAACTACTTTCTCACATCCACATATGACCTAAACCAAAAGTCAAACTCGGCCCCACCGATTCTTTCTATCCGGCGCCACCGAGTTCAGATGTCATAGCCACTGCCACAAACCCTAGGCAAATCGGTCTCACCGATAGGGATCTCGATCTCACTGAGATGGGATTGTAATCTCTCTGTTTCCCTTCGTAACGTTTCGGTCTCACCGAGATGAGCGATCGGTCCCACCGAGATTGCAATGTAAACTCTCTGTTTCCCTTTCGTAACATTTTGGTCTCACCGAAATGAGCGAATCGGTCCCATCGAGTTTACCTGACCAACTATCTGGTTAGCTTATTACCAAAATCGGTCTCACCGAGTTTGTGTAATCGGTCTCACCGAGATTACGTTATGCCCTAACCCTAACCATATCGGTCCTACCGAGTTGCATGTCGGTCCCACCGAAAAATCCTAACGGTCACTAGCTTTGCTGAATCGGTCCGACCGAGTTTATCAATTCGGTCCCACCGAGATTGGCAAGTTGTGTGTAATGGTTAGATTTTGTGTGGAGGCTATATATACCCCTCCACCTCCTCTTCATTCGTGGAGAGAGCCATCAAAACAAACCTACACTTCCAACTTACTTTTTCTGAGAGAGAACCCCCTACACTTGTGTTGAGGCCAAGATATTCCATTCCTACTGAGGGAGTCCTGGATTAGGGGGTGTTCGGGTAGCCGGACTATACCTTCAGCCGGACTCCAGGACTATGAAGATACAAGATTGAAGACTTCATCCCGTGTCCGGATGGGACTTTCCTTGGCGTGGAAGGCAAGCTTGGCGATGTGGATATTCAAGATCTCCTACCATTGTAACCGACTCTGTGTAACCCTAACCCTATCCGGTGTCTGTATAAACCGGAGGGTTGTAGTCCGTAGGACATCAACTCCATATACAACAATCATACCATAGGCTAGCTTCTAGGGTTTAGCCTCCTTGATCTCGTGGTAGATCTACTCTTGTACTACCCATATCATCAATATTAATCAAGCAGGAGTAGGGTATTACCTCCATCGAGAGGGCCCGAACCTGGGTAAAAACATCGTGTCCCTTGTCTCCTGTTACCATCCGGCCTTGACGCACAGTTCGGGACCCCCTACCCGAGATCCGCCGGTTTTGACACCGACACCTACCATATGAATCTTGATCTCTAGCCTTCCCCAAGTTGCTTTCCACTCAAATCTTCTTTCCACCAAATCCATATCCTATGAGAGAGAGTTGAGTGTTGGGGAGACTATCATTTGAAGCACAATAGCAAGGAGTTCATCATCAACACACCATTTCTTACTTCTTGGAGAGTGGTGTCTCCTAGATTGGCTAGATGTCACTTGGGAGCCTCCGACAAGATTGTGGAGTTGAACCAAGGAGTTTGTAAGGGCATGGAGATCGCCTACTTCATGAAGATCTACCGCAATGAGGCAAGTGCTTCGTGGGCGACGGCTATGGTGGGATAGACAAGGTTGCTTCTTCGTGGACCCTTCGTGGGTGGAGCCGTTCGTGGACTCGCGCAGCCGTTACCCTTCATGGGTTGAAGTCTCTATCAACATGGATGTACGATAGCACCACCTATCAGAACCATGACAAAAACATCCGTGTCTCCTATTGGGTTTGAATCCTCCAAACCCTTCCCTTTACATTCTTGCAAGTTGCATGCTTTACTTTCCGCCGCTCATATACTCTTTGCATGCTTGCTTGAATTGTGTTAAGATTGCTTGACTTGTCCAAGGTTGCTAAAATCTGCCAAGAACTAAAATTGGGAAAAGGATAAGTTTTTATTTACTCAAGTAGTCTAATCACCCCCCTCTAGACATACTTTCGATCCTACACCAGGGCAGGCCGCGCGCCCCCTCCCCTTGAGTCCGAATAGGACAAGGAAGGGGGGGCCCTTGCCTTTCCCCTCTCCCACTCCTTCCTTCCCCCTCCTAGTGGGACTAGGAAAGGGGAGTCCTACTCCCACTAGGAGGAGGACTCCTCCTCTTGGCGCGCCCTCCTAGGGCTGGTCGGCCTCCCCCTTGCTTCTTTATATATGGGGGCAGGGGGGCACCGTCGGTGTCAAAACCAGCGGATCTCGGGTAGGGGGTCCCGAACTGTGCGTCTAGGGTCGATGGTAACAGGAGACAAGGGACACGATGTTTATCCAGGTTCGGGCCCTCTCTATGGAGGTAATACCCTAAGTCCTACTTGATTGATATTGATGAATAGGGGTATTACAAGAGTTGATCTACCTTGAGATCGTAATGGCTAAACCCTAGAGGTCTAGCTTGTATGGCTATGATAATGAGCATATCCTATCCGGACTAAGTCCTCCGGTTTATATATATACCAGAAGGATCTAGGGTTACACAAAGTCGGTTACAAAGAAGGGAATCTACATATTCGATCGCCAAGCTTTCCTTCCATGCCAAGGAGAGTCCCATCCGGACACGGGTGCAGTCTTCGGTCTTCGTATCTTCACAGCCATTAGTCCGACCCATGGCTAACAGGCCGGACGCCCGAGGACCCCTTAGTCTAGGGCTCCCTCACGCACCCCAGGAAGACACAAGTTGATCATTGATCTTTTAGCCGTGTGTGGTGCCCCCTCCACCATAATCCACCTCGGTCATATCGTAGAGGTGCTTAGGCGAAGCCCTGCATCGGTAGCTTCATCAACACCGTCATCATGCCGTCGTGCTCATGGAACTCTCCCTCGAAGCTCTACTGGATTGTGAGTTCGTGGGACGTCACCGAGCTGAACGTGTGCAGATCGCGGAGGTGCCGTACGTTCGGTACAAGGATCGGTCGATGATGACCCACAAGTATAGGGGATCTATCGTAGTCCATTCGATAAGTAAGAGTGTCGAACCCAACATGGAGCAGAAGGAAATGATAAGCGGTTTCCAGCAAGTATTCTCTACAAGTACTGAAGTAAGTGGTAACATATAGTTTTGTGATAGGATAATTTGTAACGAGCAACAAGTAACAAAAGTAAATAAAGTGCAGCAAGGTGGCCCAATCCTTTTTGTAGCAAAGGACAAGCCTGGTCAAACTCTTATATAGAGAAAAGCGCTCCCGAGGACACATGGGAATATCGTGAAGCTAGTTTTCATCACGTTCATATGATTCGCGTTCGGTACTTTGATAATTTGGTATGTGGGTGGACCGGTGCTTGGGTGCTGCCCTTACTTGGACAAGCATCCCACTTATGATTAACCTCTATTGCAAGCATCTGCAACTTCAACAAAAGTATTAAGGTAAACCTAACCATAGCATGAAACATATGGATCCAAATCAGCCCCTTATGAAGCAACGCATAAACTAGGGTTTAAGCTTCTGTCACTCTAGCAACCCACATCATCTACTTATTACTTCGGAATGCCTTCCTCTAGGCCCAAATAATGGCGAAGTGTGATGTAGTCGACGTTCACATAACACCACTGGAGGAGAGACAACATACATCTCATCAAAATATCGAACGAATACCAAATTCACATGACTACTAATAGCAAGACTTCTCCCATGTCCTCAGGAACAAACATAACTACTCACAAAGCATATTCATGTTCATAATCAGAGGGGTATTAATATGCATATAGGATCTGAACATATGATCTTCCACCAAATAAACCAACTAGCATCAACTACAATGAGTAATAAACACTACTAGCAACCTACTAGTACCAATCCCGGACTTGGAGACAAGAATTGGATACAAGAGATGAACTAGAGTTTTGAGAGGAGATGGTGCTGGTGAAGATGTTGATGGAGATTGCCCTCTCCCAATGAGAAGAGCATTGGTGATGATGATGGCAATGATTTCCCCCTCCCAGAGGGAAGTTTCCCCGGCAGAACAGCTTTGCCAGAGCCCTAGATTGGTTCCGCCAAGGTTCCGCCTCGTGGCGGCAGAGTTTCGTCCGAGAAGATGGATTATGATTTTTTTCTCATCGAAAGACTTCATATAGCAGAAGATGGCCACCGGAGGGCCACCAGAGGGCCCACGAGGTAGGGGCGCGCCCAGGGGGGTAGGGCACGCCCCCACCCTCGTGGGTAGGGTGTGGCCCCCCTGGTAAACTTCTTGCGCTTGGTATTTTTTATATATTCTGAAAACGTCTTCCGTGAAGTTTCAGGACTTTTGGAGCTGTGCAGAATAGGTCTCTAATATTTGCTCCTTTTCCAGCCCAGAATCCTAGCTGCCGACATTCTCCCTCTTTATGTAAACCTTGTAAAATAAGAGAGAATAGGCATAAGTATTGTGACATAATGTGTAATAACAGCCCATAATGCAATAAATATCAATATAAAATCATGATGCAAAATGGACGTATCAACTCCCGCAAGCTTGGACCTTGCTTGTCATCAAGAGAAAGCCGAAATCGAAAAATATGTCCACGTGTTTAGAGATAGAGGTGTCGATAAAAATAAAATACGGACATGAGGGTGATACGATCTCCAACGTATCCATAATTTTTGATTGCTCCATGCTATATTATCTACTGTTTTAGACATTATTGGGCTTTATTATCCACTTTTATATTATTTTTGGGACTAACCTATTAACCGGAGGCCCAGCCTAGAATTGCTTTTTTTGCCTGTTTTAGGGTTTCGAAGAAAAGGAATATCAAATGGAGTCCAAACGGAATGAAACCTTCGGAAACGTGATTTTCTCATCAGATAAGATCCAGGAGACTTGGACCCTCCGTCAAGAAAGCCACGTGGCGGTCACGAGGGTGGAGGGCTCCCCCCTAGGGCGCGCCCCCTGCCTCATGGGCCCCTCGAAGCTCCATCGACGTACTTCTTCCTCCTATATATATCCACGTACCCCCAAACGATCGGGGATGGAGCCAAAAACCTAATTCCACCGCCGCAACTTTCTGTATCCACGAGATCCCATCTTGGGGCCTATTTCGGAGCTCCGCCGGAGGGGGCATCCATCACGGAGGGCTTCTACATCATCATCCAAGCCCCTCCAATGAAGTGTGAGTAGTTTACTTCAGACCTACGGGTCCATAGTTAGTAGCTAGATGGCTTCTTCTCTCTTTTTGGATCTCAATACAATGTTCTCCCACTCTCTTGTGGAGATCTATTCGATGTAATCTTCTTTTTGCGGTGTGTTTGTTGAGACAGATGAATTGTGGGTTTATGATCCCGTCTATCTATGAATAATATTTGAATCTTCTCTGAATTCTTTTATGTATGATTGGTTATCCTTGCAAGTCTCTTCAAATTATCAGTTTGGTTTGGCCTACTAGATTGGTTGTTCTTGCCATGGGAGAAGTGCTTAGCTTTAGGTTCGATCTTGCGGTGTCCTTTCCCAGTGACAGAAGGGGCAGCAAGGCACATATTGTATCATTGCCATCGAGGATGGCAAGATGGGTTTTCTATCATATTGCATGAAACTATCCCTCTACATCATGTCATCTTGCTTAAGGCGTTACTCTGTTTTTAACTTAATACTTGAGATGCATGCTGGATAGCGGTCGATGAGTGGAGTAATAGTAGTAGATGCAGAATCGTTTCGGTCTACTTGTCTCGGACGTGATGCATATATACATGATCATACCTAGATATTATCATAACTATGCTCAATTCTGTCAATTGCTCAACAGTAATTTGTTCACCCACCGTAGAATACTTATGCTCTTGAGAGAAGCCACTAGTGAAACCTATGGCCCCGGGTCTCTTTCTCATCATATCAATCTCCATCACTTTTTTATTGCTTTGATTTTACTTTGCTTTTACTTTTTTACTTTGCATCTCTATACCAAAAATACCAAAAATATTATTTATCATCTCTACCAGATCTCACTTTCGTAAGTGACCGTGAAGGGATTGACAACCCCTAAGCGCGTCGGTTGCGTTGAGCTATTGTTTTTGTGTAGGTACGAGGGACTCGAGCGTAGCCTCCTACTGGATTGATACCTTGGTTCTCAAAAACCGAGGGAAATACTTATGCTACTTTGCTGCATCATCCTCTCCTCTTCTAGGAAATCCAATGCAGTGCTCAAGAGGTAGCAAGAAGAATTTCTGGCGCCGTTGCTGGGGAGTCTGCGCAAAAGTCAACATACCAAGTACCCATCACAATCCCTATCTCCCGCATTACATTATTTGCCATTTGCCTCTCGTTTTCCTCTCCCGGCCCCCACTTCACCCTTGCCGTTTTCTTCGCCCTCTCTCTCTATCCTCACTCTCTCTCTATTTGCATCTTTTGCCCGTTTGCTTTTTGTTTGCTCGTGTGTTGGATTGCTTGTTTGTCGCGATGGCTCAAGATAATAGTAAATTGTGGACTTCACCAATACCAACAATAATGATTTCCTTAGCACTCTGATTGCTCCTCTTACCGATGTTGAATCTTGTGAAATTAATGCTGCTTTGCTGAATCTTGTCATGAAAGATCCGTTCTCCGGCCTTCCTAGTGAAGATGCCGCTACCCATCTTAATAGCTTCGTTGATTTGCGTGACATGCAAAAGAAGAAAGATGTCGATAATGATATTGTTAAATTGAAGCTATTTCCTTTTTCTCTTAGAGATCATACTAAAGCTTGGTTTTCATCTTTGCCTAAAAATAGTATTGATTCATGGAACAAGTGCAAAGATGCTTTTATCTCTAAGTATTTTCCTCCCGCTAAGATCATCTCTCTTAAAAACGATATTATGAATTTTAAGCAACTTGATCATGAACATGTTGCACAAGCTTGGGAGAGAATGAAATTAATAATACGTAATTTCCCTACTCATGGTTTGAATTTGTGGATGATTATACAAATTTTTTATGCCGGATTGAATTTTGCTTCTAGAAATCTTTTAGATTCGGCCGCGGGAGGCACTTTTATGGAAATCACTTTCGGAGATGCTACTAAACTCTTGGATAATATTATGGTTAATTATTCTCAATGGCATACTGAAAGATATACTAATAAAAAGCTGCATGCGATAGAAGAAATTAATGTTTTGAGTGGAAAGATGGATGAACTTATGAAATTATTTGCTAATAAGAGTGTTTCTTCTGATCCTAATGATGTCCCCTTGTCTACTTTGGTTGAGAATAATAATGAATCTATGGATGTGAATTTTGTTGGTAGGAACAATTTTGGTAACAACACGTATAGAGGAAATTTCAATCCTAGGCCTTATCCTAGTAATCCCTCTAATAATTATGGTAATGCCTACTACAATTCTTATGGAAATTATAATAAGATGCCCTCTGATTTTGAATCTAATATTAAAGAATTTATTTCTTCGCAAAAGAATTTTAATGCTATGATTGAAGAAAAATTGCTTAACATTGATGATTTGGCTAGGAACATTGATAGAATTGCTCTTGATGTTGATTCTTTGAAACTTAGATCTATTACACCTATGCATGATATCAATGAGTCTCTCAAAGCCATGAGAATTTCCATTGACGAGTGCAAAGAAAGAACCGCTAGGATGCATGCTAAGAAAGATGCCTTTATAAAAGCGTGTTCTTCTAGTTCCTATGAAAATAATGATGAAGATCTAAAAGTTACTGATGTGTCCCCTATTAAATCTTTGTTTTGCAATATGGATCGTGATAATGATGGGACTGAATATGATCCACCTTTACCTAGAAGGCGTTCCAATAATTCTGAATCTTTTGATCTTGATGCTAAATTTGATAAAAGTGGGATTGAAGAAGTTAAAACCCTAGATGTTGCTAAACCCACTATATTGGATTTCAAGGAATTTAATTATGAAAATTTCTCTTTAATTTATTGTATTTCCCTGTTGCAATCCGTGCTAAAATCTCCTCATGCTTATATTCAAAATAAAGCGTTTACTAAACATATCGTTGATGCCTTGATGCAATCTTATGAAGAAAAACTTGAATTGGAAGTTTCTATCCCTAGAAAACTTTATGATGAGTGGGAATCTACTATTAAAATTAAAATTAAAAATTAAAAATTATGAGTTTTATGCTTTGTGTGATTTGGGTGCTAGTGTCTCTACTATTCCCAAAACTTTGTGTGATTTGCTAGATTTCCGTGATTTTGATGATTGCTCTCTAAACTTGCATCTTGCGGATTCCACTATTAAGAAACCTATGGGAAGAATTAATGATGTTCTTATTGTTGCAAATAGGAATTATGTGCCCGTAGATTTTATCGTTCTTGATATAGATTGCAATCCTTCTTGCCCTATTATTCTCGGTAGACCTTTCCTTAGAACGCTTGGTCCAATTATTGATATGAAGGAAGGGAATATTAGATTTTAATTTTCATTAAAAAAGGGCATGAACACTTCCCTAGAAATAAAATAAAATTACCACATGAATCTATCATGAGAGCCACTTATGGATTGCCTACCGAAGATGGCAATACCTAGATCTATTCTTGCTTGTTATGCCTAGCTAGGGGCGTTAAACGATAGCGCTTGTTGGGAGGCAGCCCAATTTTATTTTTATTCCTTGCTTTTTGCTCCTGTTTAGTAATAAATAAATTATCTAGCCTCTGTTTTGGTTGTGTTTTTTGTGTTTAATTAGTGTTTGTGCCAAGTAGAACCGTTGGGAAGACTTGGGGAAAGTCTTGTTGAACTTGCTGTAAAAAACAGAAACTTTAGCGCTCACGAGAACTTTTTTAATTTTTATTTGGATAGTGATACTTAGTTAATTCTTTTTGAAGATGATTAATAGATAAATTACTCACGTCCAGAAATTTATTTTAGAATTTTTGGAGTTCGAGATCTTGCGCTAGCTACAGATTACTACAGACTGTTCTGTTTTTCAAAGATTCTGTTTTTCGTGTGTTGTTTGCTTATTTTGATGAATCTATGGCTAGTAAAATAGTTTATAATCCATATATAAGTTGTAATACAGTAGGTTTAACACCAATATAATAAAGAATGAGTTCATTACAGTACCTTGAAGTGTTATTTTGTTTTCTTTCGCTAACGGAGCTCACGAGTTTTCTACTTTAAGTTTTGTGTTGTGAAGTTTTCAAGTTTTGGGTAAAGATTTGATGGATTATTGAACAAGGAGTGGCAAGAGACTAAGCTTGGGTATGTCCATGGTACCCCAAGATAATCTAAGGACACCTAAAAGACAAAGCTTGGGGATGCCCCGGAAGGCATCCCCTCTTTCGTCTACTTCTATCGGTAACTTTATTTGGAGCTATATTTTTATTCACCACATGATATGTGTTTTGCTTGGAGCGTCTTTTATGATTTGAGTATTTGCTTGTTAGTCTAGCACAATCATCCTTGCTGTACACACCTTTTGAGAGAGCCATACATGATTTAGAATTTGATAGAATACTCTATGGGCTTCACTTATATCTTTTGAGCTTTATAGTTTTGCTCTAGTGCTTCACTTATATCTTTTAGAGCACGGTGGTGGATTTGTTTTATAGAAACTATTGATCTCTCATGCATCACTTAGATTATTTTGAGAGTCTTAATAGCATGGTAATTTTCTTAAAATCCTAATATGCTTGGTATGCAAGATTAATAATAAAACTTTCATATGAGTGTGTTGAATACTAAGAAAAGTTTGATGCTTGATGATTGTTTTGAGATATGGAGGTAATAATATCAAAGTCATGCTAGTTGAGTAGTTGTGAAATTGAGAAATAATTGTGTTGAAGTTTGCAAGTCCCGTAGCATGCACGTATGGTAAACGTTGTGCAACAATTTTGAAACATGAGGTGTTATTTGATTGTCTTCCTTATGACTGGCGGTCGGGGACGAGCGATGGTCTTTTCCTACCAATCTATCCCCCTAGGAGCATGCACGTAGTGCCAAGGTTTTTGATGACTTGTAGATTTTTGCAATAAGTATGTGAGTTCTTTATGACTAATGTTGAGTCCATGGATTATACGCACTCTCACCCTTCCATCCTTGCTAGCCTCTTTGGTACCGTGCATTGCCCTTTCTCACATTGAGAGTTGGCGCAAACTTCGCCGGTGCATCCAAACCCCATGATATGATATGCTCTTTCACACATAAACCTCCTTATATCTTCCTCAAAACAGCCACCATACCTACCTATTATGGCATTTCCATAGCCATTCCGAGATATATTGCCATGCAACTTTCCATCATTCCATTCATCATGAGACATTCATCATTGTCATATTGCTTAGCATGATCATGTAGTTGACATAGTATTTGTGGCAAAGCCACCGTTCATAATTCTTTCATACATGTCACTCTTGGTTCATTGCATATCCCGGTACACCACCCTAGCCATTCATATAGAGTCATCTTTGTTCTAGTATCGAGTTGTAATCATTGAGTTGTAAATAAATAGAAGTGTGATGATCATCATTATTAGAGCATTGTCCCAAGTGAGGAATAAAAAAAGAGAAAGGCCATAAAAAAGAGAAGGCCCAAAAAATGAGAGAAAAAGAGAGAAGGGACAATGTAACTATCCTTTAACCACACTTTTGCTTCAAAGTAGCACCATGATCTTCATAGTAGAGAGTCTCTCATGTTATCACTTTCATATACTAGTGGGAATTTTTCATTATAGAACTTGGCTTGAATATTCCAACAATGGGCCTCCTCAAGTGCCCTAGGTATTCATGAGCAAGCAAGTTGGATGCACACCCACTAGTTACTTTTGTTGAGCTTTCATACATTTATAGCTCTAGTGCATCCGTTGCATGGCAATCCCTACTCCTTGCATTAACATCAATCGGTGGGCATCTCCATAGCCCATTGATTAGCATCGTTGATGTGAGACTTTCTCCCTTTTTGTCTTCTCCACATAACCCCCTCATTATATTCTATTCCACCCATAGTGCTATGTCCATGGCTCGCGCTCATATATTGCGTGAAAGTTTATAGGTTTGAGATTACTAAAGTATGAAACAATTGCTTGGCTTGTCATCGGGGTTGTGCATGATGAGAGCATTCTTGTGTGACGAAAATGAAACATGACTAAACTATATGATTTTGTAGGGATGAACTTCCTTTGGCCATGTTATTTTGAGAAGACATAATTGCTTAGTTAGTATGCTTGAAGTATTATCATTTTTATGTCAATATGAACTTTTGTCTTGAATCTTTTGGATCTGAATATTCATACCACAATTAAGAAGAATTACATTAAAATTATGCCAAGTAGAACTCCGCATCAAAAATTCTATTTTTATCATTTACCTACTCGAGGACGAGCATGAATTAAGCTTGGGGATGCTTGATACGTCTCCAACGTATCTATAATTTTTGATTGCTCCATGCTATATTATCTACTGTTTTATACATTATTGGGCTTTATTATCCACTTTTATATTATTTTTGGGACTAACCTATTAACCAGAGGCCCAGCCCAGAATTGCTATTTTTTGCCTGTTTTAGGGTTTCGAAGAAAAGGAATATCAAACGGAGTCCAAACGGAATGAAACCTTCGGAAACATGATTTTCTCATCAGATAAGATCTAGGAGACTTGTACCCTCCGTCAAGAAAGCCACAAGGCAGTCACGAGGGTGGAAGGCGCCCCCCTAGGGCGCGCCCCCTGCCTCGTGGGCCCCTCAAAGCTCCACCGACGTACTTCTTCCTCCTATATATATATCCACGTACCCCCAAATGATCGGGGACGGAGCCAAAAACCTAATTCCATCGCTGCAACTTTCTGTATCCACGAGATCCCATCTTGGGGCCTGTTTCGGAGCTCCGCCGGAGGGGGCATCAATCACGGAGGGCTTCTACATCATCATCCAAGCCCCTCCGATGAAGTGTGAGTAGTTTACTTCAGACCTACGGGTCCATAGTTAGTAGCTAGATGGCTTCTTCTCTCTTTTTGGATCTCAATACAATGTTCTCCCCCTCTCTTGTGGAGATCTATTCGATGTAATCTTCTTTTTGCGGTGCTTTTGTTGAGACTGATGAATTGTGGGTTTATGATCCAGTCTATCTATGAATAATATTTCAATCTTCTTTGAATTCTTTTATGTATGATTGGTTATTGAGGGAGTCCTGGCTTAGGGGGTCTCCGGACAGCCAGACTATATCCTTTGGCCGGATTGTTAGACTATGAAGATACAATATTGAAGACTTCGTCTCATGTCCGGATAGGGCTCTACTTGGCGTGGAAGGCAAGCTAGGCAATACGGATATGGATATCTCCTCCTTTGTAACTGACCTTGTGTAACCCTAACCCTCTCCGGTGTCTATATAAACCAGAGGGTTTTAGTCCGTAGGGGACAACAACCACAACATACAATCATACCATAGGCTAGCTTCTAGGGTTTAGCCTCTCTGATCTCGTGGTAGATCTACTCTTGTACTACCCATATCATCAATATCAATCAAGCAGGACGTAGGGTTTTACCTCCATCAAGAGGGCCCGAACCTGGGTAAAGCAGTGTGTCCCCTGCCTCCTGTTACCATCCAGCCTAGACGCATAGTTCGGGACCCCTACCCGAGATCCGCCGGTTTTGACACCGACATTGGTGCTTTCATTGAGAGTTCTCTGTGTCGTCGCCGTTAGGCTCGATGGCTCCTACTATCATCGATAGCGATGCGGTCCAGGGTGAGACTTTTCTCCCCGGACAGATCTTTGTGTTCGGCGGCTTTGCCCTGAGGGCCAATTCGCTTGGCCATCTGGAGTAGATGGAAAGTTATGCCCCTAGCCACCAGGTCAGGTTTGGAAGCTTAAACTACACGGCCGATACCCGTGGAGATTTGATCTTCAAACGGATTCGAGCCTCTGCCTTGTGCGCCACGCGGTCATGATGAGCATGACTTAGCTCTCCCATCGGACAGTGTTAAGGAGATCGCACCGGCAGCCGCTCTGACACTCAATTCGGAGCCAGTTGTGCCTTCCGCGGACGGGTGGATGGACCCCACCACGGAGGCCTTACCCTTAGCAGCGATCGAGCCGAACATCGACCTTGCGTTGCACAAGAGCCGTGTTGTTAAACTGTCGGATCCTTCTCCAGCCACGGACTCCGAACCGCCTGCGCCCGTTCCTATCAAATCCGATTGGGCGCCGATCATGGAGTTTACCTCCGCAGATATTTTTCAGCACTCGCCCTTTGGCGACATACTGAACTCATTAAGGTCTCTCTCCTTGTCAGGAGAATCCTGGCCGAACTATGTCCGGCAGGACTGGGATGCGGACGATGAAGAAATTCGAGGCCCACCCACCACCCACTTAGTAGCCACTGTCGATGACTCAACCGACATGCTCGACTTCGACTCCGAAGACATCGACGGTATGGATGGCGATGCGGGAGGCGAAGAGGAACCACCGCCCACAGGGCGCAGGACGTCCACCTCATCATATGACATATACATGGTGGACACACCAAAAGAAGACGACGACGAGGAACGGAAGGACGCAACGAAGGCTTGTCCCCTCGAGAAGCAGTCAAAGCGGCGGCGTAAGCGCCGCCCCAAATCCCGCCTCAGCAGAAATAACGATCATGCAGACCCAGCGTTGGAGCAGGGCGAACCACGGCAATACGGAGAATCAAACCGAACAAACCAATTCTGTCAGAGATAATAGTCCGGATGACATAACGCCGGATAGGCACCCGGAGCATCAGAATGCCCATCAAAGGCTTGTTGCCACCGCGAGGAGTCTGAAAAAGCAGAAGCAAAGGCTCAAGGCTGCGCAGGACACACTCCAAATCAGATGGAGTAAAGTACTCAACACAGCAGCGAAGTATGGTGGTAATCGCCAAGAGCTACCCGAAGCGGAAGTTGCTACCCGAATTCGATGAGGAGGCCCTACATCCTCCACAACCAAATATCAAAACGGCCACCTGGCCAGATAGATGACCTCACGGCCAACATGGAGCGGCAAATAACGCCACTCACAAGCCAATACGCGATCCACACAAGGGCTCGCACCAAAAGGACGGCGCAACCAGATCCATCTATGGACCACGCAAGTGCGCCCCAGCATATGATGTAACACAACAAACATCAGAACAACGCGGTACACCCAGATACATGGGTGCCGCACACCCCCTATGTTTCACCGATGAGGTGCTGGAGCATGAATTTCCAGAGGGATTCGAACCTGTAAACATAGAGGCATACGACGGAACAACAGACCCTGGGGTCTGGATTGAGGACTATATCCTCCATATCCATATGGCTCGAGGAGATGATCTCCACGCCATCAAGTACTTACCCCTCAAGCTCAAAGGGCCAGCTCAACACTGGCTTAAAAGCCTCCCCGAAAACTCCATTAGAAGCTGGGAAGAGCTCGAAGACGCTTTTCGGGCAAATTTTCAATGGACTTATGTCCGACCCCCAGATGCGGACGATTTGAGTCATATAACTCAACAGCCCGGACAGTCAGCCTGAAAGCTTTGGAACAGGTTTCTTACTAAGAAGAACCAAATAGTTGACTGCCCGGACGCCGAAGCCTTGGCAGCTTTTAAGCATAGCGTCCATGACGAATGGCTTGCTAGACACCTCGGCCAAGAAAAGCCGAGAACAATGGCAGCATTAACAAGCCTCATGAACCGCTTTTGCGCGGGTGAGGACAGCTGGCTAGCCAGATGTAGCACCAGCGACCCAAGCACATCCGGAGTTAGAGATGAAAACGGGAAATCACGACGCAGCAAAAATAATAAGCGTCAGAATAAAGAAGACAGCCCGAAGAGCACGGTGGTAAACGCCGGATTCCGAAGCTCTCGGCCAGGTCAGCAAAAGCCGCCCTCTAAAGGCGCCAGAGATGAACTATCCAGCCTGAACAAAATTCTGGACCAAGTATGTCAGATCCATAGCACCCCTGGTAAACCCGCTAATCATACCCACAGAGAATGTTGGGTCTTCAAGCAGTCCGGCAAGCTCAACGCCGTACACAAGGGGGAGGATACACCAAGCGAAGATGAGGATGAGCCTCTCAAGCAAGACACTTGGGAACAAAAGAAGTTTCCATCAGAAGTAAAAACAGTCAACGCATTACACGTGATCAAGGGAAGCAAAGCGGCCCTCCCAGATAAATATGCCCAAGGGCCTATCACCGTGAAACCCTGCCACTGGTCGTCTCAACCGGTCACTTTCGACCATCGTGATTACTCAGCAAGCATCCGGCGGGCAGGATGGGCTCCCCTGGTATTAGACCCGATAATTGACGGATACCACTTTGCGCGAGTCCTGATGGACAGTGGCAGCAGTTTAAACCTGATATACCAGGATACAATCCGCGAAATGGGGATAGACCCAATGAAAATTTGCCATAGCAACACCACCTTTAAAGGAGTAACGCGAGGCCTAGGGGCTCACTGCACGGGCTCCCTGCTACTAAAGGTTATATTCGGCTTCCCCGATAACTCCCGTAGCGAACATTTAACCTTCCACATTGCTCCGTTCCAATGCAGTTATCAAGCACTACTTGGATGCGAAGCTTTTGCTCGCTTTAATGGAATACCGCATTACGCTTCCCTCACGCTCAAGATGCCCGGTCCACGTGGCATCATTATAGTGAGCGGAAGTATTAAGCGATCTTTGCGTGCCGAAGAGAATGTGACTGCCTTGGCAGCCGCATACTAAAAACGGCCTCACCAACTAAAGCATTTGATAGGTCGTCAAGACCACGGACGCGGTTAGACGAGTCCGGCGCCGCTATAATGTAATTTGTATCGGATTGATGGCCACACCCCTATTACAAATACAAGGGGCTCAATGCACGCAAACAAATGATCATCGTGCTACACCCTTCCAGGATACGACACGACGGAGACACAGGCGTAGATGTGCAGCAGGGACCCGCTCCAAGGATTCTTTTTAGATTAAGACCCTGCGTAAACCTTTTTTACTGTCTCTTGTTGATACACATCCCTCAAATTCTCAGTACAATTGAGAAGGATGCTGACGTCTTGGCATGTGGCCACGTCAGAGTAATGCACGTACCTAGACACAAGGGGCTTCTTACAAAGGGCACTATTTAGGCCCGGTTTATACCATAAAGACCAATACCTTAGGGAGTGTTCGGCGTCGCGAGTTTGGCCTTATATGCATCAGCTCCGAATCATTGTCTTTGGTCAAATGTTGGGTTTTCCCGGCTCCTGTGTTTTGGTGCCTTACGTTCCGCTTTATCGGCTAAGGCAGCACCAGGAGAACTAATGCGATTGTGCCCTGGTTCATCCGGACGAGCACCTCAGTAGAGAAAGCCGAAAACTGATTGTCATGATATAGCGTGAGACTGGTAAACCACTCGATGACCTATCGGAATGTTAGAATTCCTCCGCCTGAACGAAGGGCCGTTTTCCGGCCAGGCATGTACGCACCTAGAGATCGGGAGAGTGCGGAGCCACCAAGGGCTATCTAGTAGCCCCACTGTCAAACTCCTATGGCTAAGTGAAAGTGTTAAAGCATTATAGTCCGGTTGCCTCGTTCGCTGCGCTATCACCTCCTTAATAGGACCAAGACGTTGGGTTAAGTGTGAAAACATGTTTTTTGCGAGCACCTCCGCATTGTATGCGTGCGTGTTGAAGCCAACGACTGCAATCTTTCAGGTTATATACATATATACATAAACGGCCGCACAAGAGGCATCACATTACTTTCTGGCAAAAGTATAAATACAGCCTTACTATATTTCATAAAAACATTGTGTTTACAATGGGAATACATGTCATTCAAACATAATATTCTTCAAGAACTGGGACTCTATCAAACGAGCACCCTCAAGAACCTGTTCAAAATAGTGCTCGGCAGCTACTCGGCCCACGGCCGAACCTTGCGCCGCAACAGTGGTAGCATCCATCTCCGCCCAGTATGCCTTGACACGGGCAAAGTCCATCCGCGAGCGTTCTATGCATGCCGACCTCTTCATCGCGTTGATGCGCGGCACCGCGCCAAGGAACTGCTGCACTAAGCTGAAATAGCTATTCGGCTTTGGCTTCTCCGGCCACAACTGATCTACAATAGACCTCATGGCGAGTCCAAACAACCTATTAAGTTCGGCCCATTCGGCTAGCCGATCAGTCAAGGGAAGCGGACGCTTTGGAACATTGAATTGTGACCAGAATAGCTTGTCCACTTCACGACCTGATTGATCTTGGAAGTATTCGACCGCATCGACGACGCTCACCGCCAAATCCATATATGCGTCTGCCGAACTCCACAGCCGATCCAGAGGGGCATACCGCGGATCTCCAAACTTCCTCCGCAGCAGAAAGGGCTTCCCAGCCACAATATCCCCGGCTTCGCGCAGCTCCTCCTTCTTCGCCCTCATAGTAGAGCGACTGTCTTTGGTCGCCATAGTGGCCTTCTCCAGGTCCGCTGCCTTCACTCGGTTCTCCTCCTCAAGGAACTGGCAACGGTCGGCAGTGCCTTTTAATTCTACGGCCATCTTGGCCATCTTTTCTTTGCTTTCGCAATGGGCGGCCTTCTCAGCTCTTAACTCCTCGGCCGCCTTCAAAGCAGCCGCAATACTAACCCTCGCTTGTTCCTTGGCTCGGGCGAGCTCCGCCCGAAGTGTCTCCACGGTGACAACTCCATCTGCAGTCACAACATATTAAAGATACTAGCATCATGCTGCTCTTATTGTGTGACAATCACCAGAAAACATTACTTACCCTGTGATTCATCAAGCCGCTTGTTAACAAGCTCGATCTCGGCGTTTGCCACATCCAATTGTCGTTTTAATTCGGCAAACTCACTAATCCGGCTAGCCACCGGAGCTTCCACCACCTGCAAATAAAGGCAGTCTGGTTATTGCCTGGGACTATGATCCTCTGTTCGCCGCCATTCTCGACGACAACCAGAGTCTCAGGGGCTACTATCTACACAGGGCACACCTAACATGGGCGGTACTATCACATATTATCTCACGTACCTCAAAGCCTGTCGGTAGACTCATAAAGGCTTCATGTAATCCGCTTTCGGCGGACGAAATTCTTTCCATCACCGTACCCATCAGCGTACGGTGTTCTTCTGAGATGGCCGCTTGCCCCAACAGCTCCCTCAGAATGTCCGACCGCATACCAGACGGTGTCGGACTCTTTTTTTTTTGCTCTCTTCAAGAGCCGGACGCTGGGGACTTCATGGGTCTATGGGATTATCTTCTGGCCTCACCGGATCCGGAGAGGCCCTCCGTGACGACACTTCGGGGTCGCCCACTTCTTGAGCAGAGGAGTCCTAGGGACGCGTTTCGCTCTCCATCATCTCCGGAAGAAGATCCCCCGAAGACGAGCTCAGTTGAGAAGGGCTAAGACCCGAACTGCAAGATATATGCGGCGGTTATTTTATCAGAAGAAAGATAGTATACCTTCACTATTAAAGCATTTTTTGGATCACTTATGACTCGTTGGAGGGCTGATCCCCCCGCGGACCTTGTGCGGCAAGAGCACCCCCCGAGGCAGGACCCTCTGTTGGAGACTTCTTCTCCCGTTTGGAGGCCTCAGCTTCCGGATCCTCAGAAGCAGTCCTCTTCCTCCCCCGGTTATCCCCCTTTATGGAGGCGCTCATTCCCTCGGTTGGAACTGGCAGCGATGGGGGCCCGCTTCGGCCCATATTATTCCCCCTTGTATCTTCCTTCGAGGGCTCCAGGCAAGATGCGAGCTCGAGCATCTTTTCCAATACCAGATTTTCCAAACCCTCAAGGAGGGGGGCCGAACACAGAATCATCTTCACCTTTGTTAGCCATTCCTGGTCAAAGAGCGATCTCTCAGAAATAACTTCATAATGATTAAAAGACGGTGTGTTCGGCTAGAGAATTTCTTACTTGTTCGGCGGCGTGGTTACTGCTCTGGACCACGTCCTCGGTAGTATCCGGACACTCTATTTAAGGTCCAAAGAATGACTTGTACATCTCCTCGTGCATCAGGCTGAGGAAACTTTGAATGGCACACGGTCCTTCTGGGTTGAACTCCCACAAGCGAAGGGGCTGGCGTTTGCAAGGCTGGACTCGAAGAACCAACATAACTTGCATTACCGCAACCAAATTAAAATCTCCCTCGAAGAGATCTTGAATGCGGCTTTGCAGTATAGGCACATCCTTGGCTGGACCCCAGCTCAGACCTCTGCTAATCCATGACATCAGTTGTGGTGGGGGCCCGAGCGGAAAGCGGGGGCAGCCGCCCACTTGGCACTTCTGGGAGCCTTGATGTAAAACCACTCCCGTTGCCATAATTCGGACACCTCTAGAAAGGAACCTTTCGGCCATGGAGCTCCTGCCATCTTGCCTATTGACGCGGCTCCGCACGCTGCATGTCGCCCGTCGATCATCTTCGCATTCACTTCAAAGGTCTTGAGCCACAGGCCGAAGTGAGGGGTAATGCAGAGGAAGGCCTCACACACAACAATAAATGTCGAGATATGGAGAAAGGAGTCCGGAGGTAGATCGTGGAAATCTAGCCCGTAATAGAACATCAACCCCCTGACGAAGGGATCCAGAGTGAGGCCTAGGCCTCGGAAGAAGTGGGAGACAAAAATGACGTTCTCGTCGGGTTTGGGAGTGGGGATGACCTGCCCTCGAGCAGGCAACCGATGCAAAACCTCGGTGGTCAGGTATCTGGCCTCCCTCAACTTCTTGATATCCTGTTCCGTGACGGAGGAGGGCATCCATCGGCCTTGAAGGGTGGATCCAGACATGATTGAAGATCCGGAGCACCTGACCTGGGCTTTGGGTGTTAGAACTCGAGGCGGGGGAGGGGTTCGATTGAGCACGAGAGGGAAAAAGCAAAAACCTTGTCCCTTTATAAAGAGGGTGAATATCAAGCGTCCTCTCCGTAGCCGTTTGGGACTTGCCTACAATCTAGGAGTCCTAGACACGGTTGGGTTACGCACGACCGTATTAATGAGAATCCCGTGATTGGGGGGAACACAATCTCTACTTTGACAAGATGTGCCAAGAAACCACCTCGCATTATGTGTGGAGCTGGTTGAAGAAAAACGGTTCGAATAATCACCAGGCCATGACATAACGTCATGCTGCCAAAACAAGTCAGCAAATTAGATTTGCGAAAATATTATTCTCTCTACGGTGGTATGTGGAACTTATTTTGCAGGGTCGGACACTATCCTTGTATTCAAATTCTTCCGTGGTGTATTCGGAGGAGGAACCTGCCTTGCAATGCCGAAGACAATACTGTGCGCCGGACTCATCGTCATTGAAGCCTGGTTCAGGGGCTACTGAGGGAGTCCTGGATTAGGGGGTCTCCGGACAGTCGGACTATAACCTTTGGCCGGACTGTTAGACTATGAAGATACAAGATTGAATACTTCGTCTCATGTCCGGATATGACTCTACTTGGCGTGGAAGGCAAGCTAGGCAATACGGATATGGATATCTCCTCCTTTGTAACCGACCTTGTGTAACCCTAACCCTCTACGGTGTCTATATAAACCGGAGGGTTTTAGTCCGTAGGGGACAACAACCACAACATACAATCATACCATAGGCTAGCTTCTAGGGTTTAGCCTCTCTGATCTCATGGTAGATCTACTCTTGTACTACCCATATCATCAATATGAATCAAGCAGGACGTAGGGTTTTACCTCCATCAAGAGGGCCCGAACCTGGGTAAAGCATCGTGTCCCTGCCTCCTGTTACCATCCGGCCTAGACGCATAGTTCGGGACCCCCTACCTGAGATCCGCCAGTTTTGACACCGACAGTTATCTTTGCAAGTCTCTTCGAATTATCAGTTTGGTTTGGCCTACTAGATTGGTTGTTCTTGCCATGGGAGAAGTGCTTAGCTTTGGGTTCGATCTTGCGGTGTCCTTTCCAAGTGACAAAAGGGGAAACAAGGCACATATTGTATCGTTGCCATCGAGGATAACAAGATGGTTTTTTTTATCATATTGCATGAAACTATCCCTCTACATCATGTAATCTTGCTTAAGGCGTTACTCTATTTTTAACTTAATACTCTAGATGCATGCGGGATAGCGGTCGATGAGTGGAGTAATAGTAGTAGATGCAGAATCGTTTCGGTCTACTTGTCTCGAACGTGATGCCTATATACATGATCATACCTAGATATTCTCATAACTATGCTCAATTCTATTAATTGCTCAACAGTAATTTGTTCACCCATCGTAGAATATTATGCTCTTGAGAGAAGCCACTAGTGAAACCTATGGCCACAGGGTCTCTTTCTCATCATATCAATCTCCATCACTTTATTATTGCTTTGCTTTTACTTTTTTACTTTGCATCTCTATACCAAAAATACCAAAAATATTATTTATCATCTCTATCAGATCTCACTTTCGTAAGTGACCGTGAAGCGATTGACAACCCCTAAGCGCGTTGGTTGCGTTGAGCTATTGTTTTTGTGTAGGTACGAGGGACTCGAGCGCATCCTCCTACTAGATTGATACCTTGGTTCTCAAAAACTGAGGGAAATACTTACGCTACTTTGCTGCATCATCCTCTCCTCTTCGGGGAAATCCAACGCAGTGCTCAAGAGGTAGTAGAGGGCATCATGATCATTCTTAGAACAACAACTTATATAATTCTTGTCATATGATCTCTTATGCTAGAGTAATAATTCAATCACAATTTCAAGTATGAATCATAAACTTCATTGAAAACTAACAAACTATAATCTCAGTCATTGGAGCAATTGCAATTTATCATAACATAGGAAAGAGTCAATATATAAGAGATTTTCAGCAAGTCCACATACTCAACTGTCATATAGTCTTTCACAATTGCTGACACTCACACAATACTTATGGGTATGGAGTTTTAATCGGACACAGAGAAAGATAGGGGCTTATAGTTTGCCTCCCAACATTTTACCTCAAGGGTAATGTCAACAATAATAGTTCATGAAAACTCACATCCAATTAGCCATATATACCAGGATCTTTCCAACATGTTGTGCTTGCCAAAAGATAAAATGTAAAAAGGAAGGGTGAAGATCACCATGACTCTTATGCAAGGTAGGAGATAAAAGTAAAAGATAGGCCCTTCGCAGAGGGAAGCAGAGGTTGTCATGCGCCTTTATGGTTGGATGCACAAAATCTAATGCGAAAGAACGTCACTTTATATTGCCACTTGTGATATGGACCTTTATTATGCAGTTCGTCGCTTTTATTTCTTCCATATCACACGATCGTATAAAGCTTATTTTCTCCCACACTAATAAGTCATACATATTTAGAGAGAAATTTTTATTGCTTGCACCGATGACAACTTACTTGGAGGATCTTACTCAATCCATAGGTAGGTATGGTGGACTCTCATGGCAAAACTGGTTTAAGGGTATTTGGAAGCACAAGTAGTATCTCTACTTGGTGCGATGAGTTTGGCTAGCATGAGGGGGAAAGGCCAGCTCAACCATGTTGGATGATCCATGACAATATAATTTATCTCAGATGTAATAAAACATAACCCATTACGTTGTCTTCCTTGTCCAACGTTAACTCTTTAGCATGTCATATTTTAATGAGTGCTCACAATCATAAAAGATGTCCAAGATAGTATATTTATATGTGAAGACCTCTCTTTCTTTATTACTTACTATTAATTGCAACGATGACCATCATACTTTTTCTATGTGAGCTCATTACTCTCCATAAGATCCATATGATCTCTTCGTTTCCTTTTTTATTCTTTCTATTTTCTGTTATTCACTTAGGATCATGGCAAAATAATCAAGCCCTTGACTCAACACTAATCTTTATTATATATAGCTCACGAACTCGATTACATAGAAGGATCATAAAGCAAAACTCACAACTAGATCATACTAAAACTTTATTCTACTAGATCAAGATATTAACAAAAGGATCGAACTAAGAAAAAAAGGTAAAGATAAGAGTGATGGTGATACGATACCGGGGCACTCCCCCAAGCTTGGTAGTTGCCAAGGGGAGTTCCCATACCAGATACTCAATTCTTCTTTGTTGGTGGAGAAGGTGATGGTTTTGTTGATGGCGTAGGCTTCTTCCTTAATTTGCGCTTGAGGATAGAATTTTGGTCCCTTAGGTCCTCGATCTCCTGTTCCAGGCTCAGTATCTTTTTGCATAGTTCCTTCTTGTTTTCCTGCAAGAGGCAAAAAGGATAAACTCGATCTTAGGTTTCTTTACTTTATCCGGGAGGCTTGACTTTTTGAACTCCACATGCATGTCCCCAGGTTGAGGTAGTGGGACTTCATATTCATCTGAGCTCGTCTCCTCCTTTACCTTGGGTTCATAGTCCTCTTCTTCTTCCGTAGTCCAACCACAATGCTCCACATCCCCATAGACCTTAGGATCTGCAAGGTAATCAGCCACATAGCTTTCTCCTTCCGAATCCTGGGACGACATGTTGCTCTGTCTGCGGCACGACAGCTCAAAACAAAGACAAGAGATATTTGCGTGATACGGGTGTCAAAACCTCCGGGAGATTATATAATGATTTTTTACCGACCAAAATACATGTCGTGTAAGAAAACAGAGTCCGGAGAGCGCACGAGGTGCCCACGGGGCAGGGGGGCGCCCAGTAGGGTAGGGCGCGCCCTCCACCCTCGTGGAGGCCTCGTGTCCTTCCCGGACTGCTTCTTATTTTTCTATTTTTCTAAATATTCCAAAACTGAGAAATATTGCCTTAAAAATTGTTTTGGAGTGGGTTTACTTACTGTACCACATACCTATTCCTTTTTGGAGTCTAAAACATTCCGGAAAGTGTCCTTATGTATTCCTCCGTGTTACGGTTTCAATAACATTGGTTTCAAGATTTATGGGATTACCTGAGATATAATGTTTGATTCTTAGACTGTTCACCACCTTTGGATTTGTGCCCTTGAATTTGTTGATTTTTATGGCACCGGAACGGTAGACCTCCTCGATAACGCAAGGACCTTCCCATTTAGAGAGAAGTTTTCCTACAAAAAAATCTTAAACGAGAGTTGTATAGCAATACATAGTCACCTACATTAAACTCACGCTTTTGTATCCTTTTGTCATGCCATCTTTTAACTTTTTCTTTAAATAATTTGGCATTCTCATAGGCTTGGGCTCTCCATTCATCAAGTGAGCTAATGTCAAATAACCTCTTCTCACCGGCAAGTTTGAAATCATAGTTGAGCTCTTTAATCACCCAATAAGCCTTATGTTCTAGTTCGAGAGGTAAGTGACATGCTTTTCCATAACCATTTTATACGGAGACATACCCATAGGATTTTTATATGCAGTTCTATAGGTGCATAATGCATCATCAAGTTTCTTGGACCAATTCTTTCTAGATCTATTAATAGTCTTTTGCAAAATTAATTTGAGCTCTCTATTACTCAATTCTACTTGACCACTAGACTGAGGGTGATATGGGGATGCAATTCTATGATTAACATCATACTTAGCAAGCATTTTACGGGAAGCACCATGAATAAAATGTGAACCACCATCAGTCATTAAATATCTAGGGACTCTGAATCTTGGAAAAAATAACTTCTTTAAGCATTTTAATAGAAGTGTTATGATCAGCACTACTAGTTGGAATAGCTTCTACCCACTTAGTAACGTAATCAACAACAACTAAAATATGTGTATATCCATTAGAGGAAGGAAAAGGCCCCATATAGTCAAAGCCCCAAACATCAAATGGTTCAATAACGAGTGAATAGTTCATAGGCATTTCTTGATGTATACTAATATTACCAATTCTTTGACATTCATCACAAGATAAGACAAACTTACGGGCATCCTTGAAGAGAGTAGGCCAATAAAAACCAGATTGCAATACCTTATGTGCAGTCCTATCTCCAGCATGGTGTCCTCCATAAGCTTCGGAGTGACACTTGCGTAGGATTTGTTCCTATTCATGCTCAGGTACACAACGTCTAATAACGCCATCTACTCCTTCTTTATAAATATATGGGTCATCCCAAAAGTAATGTCTCAAATCCTAGAAGAACTTTTTCTTTTGCTGGTATGTGAAACTAGGTGGTATAAACTTAGCAACAATGTAATTAGCATAATCAGCATACCATGGAGCAGTATGAGAAGCATTTATGACATTTAATTGCTCATCAGGAAAGCTATCATCAATTGGTAGTGGGTCACCAAGCACATTTTCTAACCTAGACAAGTTGTCTGCAACGGGGTTCTCAGCTCCCTTTCTATCAACAATATGTAAGTCAAATTCTTGTAGCAAGAGAACCCATCTAATAAGTCTAGGTTTAGCATCTTTCTTTTCCATAAGATATTTAATAGCAGCATGATCGATGTGAATAGTTACTTTAGAATCAACAATATAAGGTCTGAACTTATCACAAGCAAATACAACTGCTAAGAATTCTTTTTCAGTAGTAGCATAATTTCTTTGAGCATTGTCTAGGGTTTTACTAGCATATTGAATAACGTTTAATTTATTATCAACTCTTTGCCCTAGAACAACACCTACAACGTAATCACTAGCATCACACATAATTTCAAAGGGTAAATTCCAATCAGGTGGCTGAACAATAGGTGCAGAGATCAATGATTTCTTAAGTATTTCAAATGCTTCTACACAATCATCATCAAAGACAAATGGTATATCTTTTTGTAATAAATTAGTCAGAGGCCGAGAAATTTTTGAGAAGTCCTTAATGAACCTCCTATAAAACCCAGCATGACCAAGGAAACTTCTTATACCTTTGATGTCCTTGGGGCATGGCATCTTTTCAATAGCATCAACCTTGCCTTTATCAACTTCAATACCTCTTTCAGAAACTTTATGCCCCAAGACAATACCTTCATTAACCATAAAGTGGCACTTTTCCCAATTCAAGACAAGATTAGTTTCTTCACATCTCTGCAAAACTCGACCAAGGCTGCTCAAGCAATCATCAAAAGAAGATCCATAGACGGAGAAATCGTCCATGAAAACCTCACAAATCTTTTCACAAAAGTCAGAGAATATAGCCATCATGCATCTTTGAAAGGTAGCAGGTGCATTACATAAACCAAAAGGCATACGTCTATAAGAAAAAGTACCAAAAGGGCAAGTAAAAGTAGTCTTTGATTGATCTTTGGCTGACACAAGTATTTGAGAGAAACCAGAATAACCATCTGGAAAGGAAAAATATGTATGTTTGGATAATCTTTCTAGCATTTGATCGATAAAAGGTAAGGGGTAATGATCCTTTTTAGTGGCCTTATTTAATTTGCGGAAATAAATTACCATCCTACAACCTATAATAATTCTTTGAGGAATCAATTCATCTTTATCATTAGGAACGACAGTAATACCTCCCTTCTTACAGACACAATGCACAGGACTTACCCACTGACTATCAGCAACGAGATAAATTATACCTTCCTCAAGGAGCTTTAGTATTTCCTTTCTTACCACTTCTTTCATTTTAGGATTCAGCCGTCGTTGATGACCACGAACTGGTTTAGCATCTTCTTCCAAATTTATTTTATGTTGACTTAGAGTGGGACTAATGCCCTTAAGATCATCAAGAGTATACCCAATAGCAGCATGGTGCTTCTTCAGAGTTTTCAATAATCTCTCTTCCTCATTCTCTGAAAGGTTAGCACTAATAATAACAGGATATATCTTTTTCTCATCAAGATAAGCATAATTAAGAGTATCAGGCAACGGTTTAAGCTCAAACACGGGATCACCCTTGGGTGGAGGAGGATCCCCTAGGATTTCAACAGGCAAATTGTGTTTCAGAATAGGTTCCTGTTTAAAGAATACTTCATCTATTCCCCTTCTTTCATTCATAAACATATCATTTTCATGGTCTAGCAAATATTGTTCTAAAGGATTACTAGGTGGTACGGCAATAGAAGCAAGACCAATAATTTCATCCTTACTAGGTAATTCTTCTTCATGGTGTTGTCTACTAAATTTAGAGAAATTAAATTCATGATACATGTCATCTAAACCGATAGTAACAACATCCTGTTTGCAATCTATCTTAGCATTAATAGTGTTTAAGAAGGGTCTACCAAATATAATGGGACAAAAGCTATCTTGTGGGGAACCAAGAACAAGAAAATCAGCAGGATATTTAGTTTTCCCACACAAGACTTCAACATCTCTAACAATTCCCATTGGTGAAATAGTATCTCTATTGGCAAGTTTAATTGTGACATCAATATCTTCTATCTCAGCAGGTGCAATATCATGCATAATTTCTTTGTATAAGGCGTAAGGTATTGCACTAGCACTAGCACCCATATCACATAAGCCATGATAACAATGATCTCCTATTTTAATAGAAATAACAGGCATGCCTACCACATGTCTGTTTTTATCTTTAGCACAAGGTTTAGCAATTCTAGCAGTCTCATCAAGGAAATGAATAACATGCCCATCAATATTATCAGACAAGAGATCTTTAACAATAGCAATATTAGGTTTAACTTTAACTTGCTCAGGAGGTGTATACGTTCTAATATTTCTTTTACGAACAACAGTTGAAGCTTTAGCATGATCCTTTATCCTAACAGGGAAAGGTGGTTTCTCAACATAAGAAGTAGGAACAATAGGATCATTATAAGTGATAGTCTTTTCTTCAACTTTAATAGGTGCAGCTACTTTTACTTCTATGGGAGGATGATATTTAAACCAGTTCTCCATAGGGAGATCAACATAAGTAGCAAAAGATTCACAGAAAGAAGCTACTATTTCAGAGTCCAGTCCATATTTAGTGCTAAATTTACGGAAAAGATCGGTGTCCATAAAAGATTTAACACAATCAAAGCTAGGTGTCATACCTGACTCCTTACCTTTGTCGAGGTCCCAATCTTTAGAGTTGCATTTAATTCTTTCCAATAAATCGCATTTGAATTCAATAGTCTTCATCATAAAAGAGCCAACACAAGAAGTATCAAGCATGGTGCGATTGCTATCAGAAAGCCGAGCATAAATTTTTTGAATAATCATTTCTCTTGAGAGCTCATGATTGGGGCATGAATATAACATTTATTTAAGCCTCCCCAAGCTTAAGCGATGCTTTCTCCTTCGCGAGGCCAAAAATTATATATATAATTGCGATCACGATGAACAAGATGCATAGGATAAAACTTCTGATGAAATTCCAATTTCAATCGTTTGTAGTTCCATGACCCCATATCATCACATAGCCTATACCATGTCGATGCATCTCCCTTCAAAGATAAAGGGAATACATTCTTCTTAACAACATCTCTGGGTACACCTGCAAGCTTAAATAATCCACAAACTTCATCCACATATATTAGATGCTCATCAGGATGCTTTGTTCCATCTCCTACAAAAGGATTAGCTAGCAGTTTTTATATCATACCCGAAGGAATTTCAAAGAAGACATTTTCATTTTTAGTAGGTTCAGTAGGTTGAGGAGCAACTCTTTGCTCTACTAGTAGGGGTGAAGATACCCCGAACAAGCCCCTCAGAGGATTACTTTCAATAGTAACAAGTGACAGTAAATTTCAGCACACTATATAAATTTTTCCTTCCCAAATTCCACCTACGAAAGGCGCTTCACTCCCCGGCAACAGCGCCAGAAAAGAGTCTTGATGACCCACAAGTATAGGGGATCTATCGTAGTCCTTTCGATAAGTAAGAGTGTCGAACCCAACGAGGAGCAGAAGGAAATGATAAGCGGTTTCCAGCAAGGTATTCTCTGCAAGTACTGAAATAAGTGGTAACAGATAGTTTTGTGATAGGATAATTTGTAACGAGAAACAAGTAAGAAAAGTAAATAAAGTGCAGCAAGGTGGTCCAATCCTTTTTGTAGCAAAGGTCAAGCCTGGTCAAACTCTTATATAGAGAAAAGCGCTCCCAAGGACACATGGGAATATCGTCAAGCTAGCTTTCATCATGTTCATATGATTCGCGTTCGGTACTTTGATTATTTGGTATGTGGGTGGACCGGTGCTTGGGTGCTGCCCTTACTGGGACAAGCATCCCACTTATGATTAACCTCTATTGCAAGCATCCGCAATTACAACAAAAGTATTACGATAAACCTAACCATAGCATGAAACATATGGATCCAAATCAGCCCCTTACGAAGCAACACATAAACTAGGGTTTAAGCTTATGTCACTCTAGCAACCCATCATCTACTTATTACTTCCCAATGCCTTCCTCTAGGCCCAAATAATGGTGAAGTGTTATGTAGTCGACGTTCACATAACACCACTAGAGGAGAGACAACATACATCTCATCAAAATATCGAACGAATACCAAATTCACATGACTACTAATAGCAAGACTTCACCCATGTCCTCAGGAACAAACGTAACTACTCACAAAGCATATCCATGTTCATAATCAGAGGGGTATTAATATGCATATAGGATCTGAACATATGATCTTCCACCAAATAAACCAACTAGCATCAACTACAAGGAGTAATTAACACTACTAGCAACCTACTAGTACCAATCCTGGACTTGGAGACAAGAATTGGATACAAGAGATGAACTAGGGTTTTGAGAGGAGATGGTGCTGGTGAAGATGTTGATGGAGATTGCGCTCCCCCGATGAGAGGAGTGTTGGTGATGACGATGACGATGATTTCCACGTCCCGGAGGGAAGTTACCCCGGTAGAACAGCTCCGCCAGAGCCCTAGATTGGTTCCGTCAAGGTTCCGCCTCGTGGCGGGGAAGTTTCGTCCAAGAAGATGGATTATGATTTTTTTCTCAACGAAAGACTTCATATAGCAGAAGATGGCCATCGGAGGGCCACCAGGGGGGCCATGGGTTAGGGGGCGCGCCCAGGGGGTAGGGCGCGCCCCCACCCTCGTGGGCAGGGTGTGGCCCCCCTGGTGAACTTCTTGGGCTCAGTATTTTTTATATATTCTGAAAATGTCTTCCGTGAAGTTTCAAGACTTTTGGAGCTGTGCAGAATAGGTCTCTAATATTTGCTCCTTTTCTAGCCCAGAATCCCAGTTGCCGGCATTCTCCCTCTTTATGTAAACCTTGTAAAATAAGAGAGAATAGGCATACGTATTGTGACATAATGTGTAATAACAGCCCATAATGCAATAAATATCAATATAAAAGCATGATGCAAAATGGACATATCAGTCAATCATGAAGACGTACGACTACATCAACCGCGTTGTCGTAATGCTTCCGCTTACGGTCTACGAGGGTACGTGGACGACACTCTCCCCACTCGTTGCTATGCATCACCATGATCTTGCGTGTGCGTAGGAAAATTCTGAAATTACGACGTTTCTGAATAGTGGCATCCGAGCCAGGTTTATGCATAGATGTTATATGCACGAGTAGAACACAAAGGAGTTGTGGGCGTGGGTATATACATATTGCTTGTCGTCACTAGTTGATTCTTGATTCATCGGCATTGTTGGATGAAGCAGCCCAGACCGACATTACGCGTACGCTTACGCGATACTGGTTCTACAGACGTGCTTCATGCACAGGTGGCTAGTGGTGTCTGTTTCCCCAGCTTTAGTTGAATCGGATTCAATGAACAGGGTTCTTTCTGAAGATCAAAAAGCAATCACTATACCGCATTGTGGTTTTTGATGCGTAGGTAAGAAGGGTTCTTGCTCAACCCATAGCAGCCACGTAATACTTGCAACAACAAAGTAGAGGACGTCTAACTTGTTTTTGCAGGGCATGTTGTGATGTGATATGGTCAAGACATGATGCTAAATTTTATTGTATGAGATGATCATGTTTTGTAACACAGTTATCGGCAACTGGCAGGAGCCATATGGTTGTCGCTTTTATTGTATGAAATGCAATCGCCATGTAATTACTTTACTTTATCAGTAAGTGGTAGCGATAGTCGTAGAAGCAATAGTTGGTGAGACGACAATGATACTTCGATGAAGATCAAGGTGTCAAGCCGGTGATGATGGTGATCATGACGGTGCTTTGGAGATGGAGATCAAAGGCACGAGACGATGATGGCCATATCATATCACTTATATTGATTGCATGTGATGTTTATCTTTTATGCATCTTATTTTGCTTAGATCGATGGTAGCATTATAAGATGATCTCTCACTAAATATAAGTGTTCTCCCTAAGTATGCACCGTTGTGAAAGTTCGCCGTGCCAAGACACCACGTGATGATCGTGTGTGATAAGCTCTACGTTCACATACAAGGGGTGCAAGCCAGTTGTTCACATGCAGAATACTCGGGTTAAACTTGACGAGCCTAGCATATGCAGATATGGCCTCGGAACACTGAGACCGAAAGGTCAAGCGTGAATCATATAGTAGATATGATCAACATAGTGATGTTCACCATTATAAACTACTCCATCTCACGTGATGATCGGACATGGTTTAGTTGATATGGATCAACGTGATCACTTAGATGATTAGAGGGATGTTTGTCTAACTGGGAGTTCTTAAGTAATTTGATTAATTGAACTTTAATTTATCATGAACTTAGTACCTCATAGTATTTTGCAAGTCTATGTTGTTGTAGATAGATGGCCCGTGTTGTTGTTCTGTTGAATTTTCATGCGTTCCTTGATAAAGCAAAGTTGAAAGATGATGGTAGCAATTACACGAACTGGGCCCGTAACTTGAGGATTATCCTCATTGCTGCACAGAAGAATTGCGTCCTAGAAGCACCGCTAGGTGCTAAACCCGCTGCACGAGCAACGTCAAATGTTATGAACGTCTGGCAGAGCAAAGCTGATGACTACTCGATAGTTCAGTGTGCCATGCTTTACGGCTTAGAACCGGGACTTCAACAGCGTTTTGAATGTCATGGAGCATATGAGATGTTCCAGGAGTTGAAGTTAATATTTCAAGCAAATGCCCCGATTGAGAGATATGAAGTCTCCAGTAAGTTCTATAGCTGCAATATGGAAGAGAATAGTTCTGTCAGTGAACATATACTCAAAATGTCTGGGTATAATAATCACGTGATTCAACTGGGAGTTAATCTTCCGGATGATAGTGTCGCTGACAGAATTGTTCAATCACTGCCACCAAGATACAAGAGCTTCGTGATGAACTATAATATGCAAAGGATGGATAAAACTATTCCCAAGCTCTTCGCGATGCTAATGGCTGTGGAGGTAGAAATCAAGAAGGAGCATCAAGTGTTGATGGACAACAAGACCACAAGTTTCAAGAAAAAGGGTAAAGGGAAGAAGGGGAACTTCAAGAAGAACGACAAGCAAGTTGCTGATCAAGTGAAGAAGCCCAAGTCTGGACCTAAGCCTAAGACTGAGTTCTTCTACTGCAAAGGGACTGGTCACTGGAAGCGGAACTGCCCCAAGTATTTGGCGGACAAGAAGGATGGCAATGTGAACAAAGATATATGTGATATACATGTTATTGATGTATACCTTACTAATGCTCGCAGTAGCACCTGGGTATTTGATACTGGTTCTGTTGCTAATATCTGCAACTCGAAACAGGGACTATGGATTAAGCGAAGATTGGCTAAGGACGAGGTGACGATGCGCGTGGGAAATGGTTTCAAAGTCGATGTGATCGCAGTCGGCATGCTACCTCTACATCTACCTTCGGGATTAGCTTTAGACCTGAATAATTGTTATTTGGTGCCAGCATTGAGCATGAACATTATATCTAGATCTTGTTTGATGTGAGATTGTTATTCATTTAAATCTGAGAATAATGGTTGTTCTATTTATATGAGTAATATCTTTTATGGTCATGAACCCTTGAAGAGTGGTCTATTTTTGATGAATCTCGACATAGTGATACACATATTCATAATATTGAAGCCAAAAGATGCAGAGTTGGTAATGATAGTGCAACTTATTTGTGGCACTGCCATTTAGGTCATATTGGTGTAAAACGCATGAAGAAACTCCATTCTAATGGACTTTTGGAATCACTTGATTATGAATCACTTGGTACTTGCGAACCATGCCTCATGGGCAAGATGACTAAAACATCGTTCTCCAGAACAATGGAGCGAGCAACAGATTTGTTGGAAATCATACATACTAATGTATGTGGTCCAATGAATATAGAGGCTCGCGGAGGGTATCGTTATTTTCTCACCTTCACAGATGATTTAAGCAGATATGGATATATCTACTTAATGAAACACAAGTCTGAAACATTTGCAAAGTTCAAAGAATTTCAGAGTGAAGTGGAAAATCATCGTAACAAGAAAATAAAGTTTCTACGATCTGACCATGGAGGAGAATATTTGAGTTATGAGTTTGCTCTTCATTTGAAGCAATGCGGAATAGTTTCGCAACTCACGCCACTTGGAACACCACAGCATAATGGTGTGTCCAAACGTCGTAATCATACTTTACTAGATATGGTGCGATCTATGATGTCTCTTACTGATTTACTGCTATCGTTTTGGGATTATTCTTTAGAAACGGCTGCATTCACATTAAATAGGGCACCATCTAAATCCGTTGAGACGACGCCTTATGAACTATGGTTTAGCAAGAAACCAAAGCTGTCGTTTCTTAAAGTTTGAGGTTGCAATGCTTATGTGAAAAGGTTTCAACCTGATATGCTCAAACCCAAATCGGAGAAGTGCGTCTTCTTAGGATACCCAAAAGAAAATGGTGGGTACACCTTCTATCACAGATCCGAAGGCAATTTATTCATTGCTGAGAATGGATCCTTTCTAGAGAAGGAGTTTCTGTCGAAAGAAGTGAGTGGGAGGAAAGTAGAACTTGATGAGGTAACTATACCTGCTCCCTTATTGGAAAGTAGTTCATCACAGCAATTTGTTCCTGTGACTCCTACAGCAATTAGTGAGGAAGCTAATGATGATGATCATGTAACTTTAGATCAAGTTACTACCGAACCTCGTAGGTCAACTAGAGTAAGATCTGCACTAGAGTGGTACGGTAATCCTGTTTTGGAGGTCATGTTACTTGACCATGACGAACCTACGAACTATGAGGAAGCGATGACGAGCCCAGATTTCGAAAAATGGCTTGAGGCCATGAAATCTGAGATGGGATCCATGTATGAGAACAAAGTGTGGACTTTGGTTGACTTGCCCGATGATCGGCAAGCCATCGAGAATAAATGGATCTTCAAAAAGAAGACTAACACTGACGGTAATGTTACTGTCTACAAAGCTCGACTTGTTGTGAAAGGTTTTCGACAAGTTCAAGGAGTTGACTATGATGAGACTTTCTCACCTGTAGCGATGCTTAAGTCCATCCGAATCATGTTAGCAATTGCCGTATTTTATGATTATCAAATTTGGCAAATGGATGTAAAGACTGCATTCCTGAATGGATTTCTGGAAGAGGATTTGTATATGATGCAACCTGAAGGTTTTATCAATCCAAAGGATGTTAACAAAGTGTGTAAGCTCCAGCGATCCATCTATGGACTGGTGCAAGCATCTCGGAGTTGGAATAAACGTTTTGATAGTGTGATCAAAGCATATGGTTTTATACAGACTTTTGGAGAAGCCTGTATTTACAAGAAAGTGAGTGGGAGCTCTGTAGCATTTCTAATATTATATGTGGAAGACATATTGTAGATTGGAAATGATATAGAATTTTTGGATAGCATAAAAGGATATTTGAATAAGAGATTTTCAATGAAAGACCTCGGTGAAGCTGCTTATATATTGGGCATCAAGATCTATAGAGATAGATCAAGATGCTTAATTGGACTTTCACAAAGCACATACCTTGATAAAGTTTTGAAGAAGTTCAAAATGGATAAAGCAAAGAAAGGGTTCTTGCCTGCGTTACAAGGTGTGAAGTTGAGTCAGACTCAATGCCTGACCACTGCAGAAGATAGAGAGAAAATGAAAGGTGTTCCCTATGCTTCAGCCATAGGCTCTATCATGTATGCAATGTTGTGTACCAGACCTGATGTGTGCTTTGCTATTAGTTTAGCAGGGAGGTACCAAATTAATCCAGGAGTGGATCACTAGACAGCGGTCAAGAACATCCTGAAATACCTGAAAAGGACTAAGGATATGTTTATCGTTTATGGAGGTGACAAAGAGCTCGTCATAAATGGTTACGTCGATGCAAGCTTTGACACTGATCCGGATGACTCTAAGTCACAAACCGGATACGTGTTTATATTGAATGGTGGAGCTGTCAGTTGGTGCAGTTCTAAGCAAAGCGTCGTGGCGGGATCTACATGCGAAGCGGAGTACATAGCTGCTTCGGAAGCAGCAAATGAAGGAGTCTGGATGAAGGAGTTCATATCCGATCTAGGTGTCATACCTAGTGCATCGGGTCCAATGAAAATCTTTTGTGACAATATTAGTGCAATTGCCTTGGCAAAGGAATCCATATTTCACAAGAGAACCAAGCACATCAAAAGACGCTTCAATTCCATCTGCGATCAAGTCAAGGAGGGAGACAGAGAGATTTGCAAGATACATACAGATCTGAATGTTGCAGACCCGTTGACTAAGCCTCTCTCACGAGCAAAACATGATCAGCACCATGACTCCATGGGTGTTTGAATCATTACTGTGTAATCTAGATTATTGACACTAGTGCAAGTGGGAGGCTGAAGGAAATATGCCCTAGAGGCAATAATAAAATTGTTATTTATATTTCCTTACATCATGATAAATGTTTATTATTCATGCTAGAATTGTATTAACCGGAAACTTAGTACATGTGTGAATACATAGACAAACAAAGTGTCACTAGTATGCCTCTACTTGACTAGCTCGTTGAATCATAGATGGTTAAGTTTCCTAACCATAGACATGAGTTGTCATTTGATTAACAGGATCACAACATTAGAGAATGATGTGATTGACTTTGACCCATTCTGTTAGCTTAGAATTTGATCGTTTAGTATATTGCTATTGCTTTCTTCATGACTTATACATGTTCCTATGACTATGAGATTATGCAACTCCCGAATACCGGAGGAACAATTTGTGTGCTACCAAACGTCACAACATAACTGGGTGATTATAAAGGTGCTCTATAGGTGTCTCCAATGATAATTGTTGAGTTGGCACAGATCGATATTAGGATTTGTCACTCCGATTGTCAGAGAGGTATCTCTGGGCCCTCTCGGTAATGCACATCACTATAAGCCTTGCAAGCAATGCAACTAATGAGTTAGTTGCGAGATGTTGTATTACGAAACGAGTAAAGAGACTTGCCGGTAACGAGATTGAACTAGGTATTGAGATACCGATGATCGAATCTTGGGCAAGTAACATACCGATGACAAAGGGAACAACATATGTTGTTATGCGGTTTGACCGATAAAGATCTTCGTAGAATATGTATGAACCAATATGAGAATCCAGGTTCCGCTATTGGTTATTGACCGGAGATGAGTCTCGGTCATGTCTACATAGTTCTCGAACCCGTAGGGTCCGCACGCTTAACGTTCAGTGACGATCGGTATTATGAGTTTATGTGTTTTGATGTACTGAAGGTAGTTCGGAGTCTCGGATGTGATCACGGATATGACGAGGAGTCTCGAAATGGTCGAGACATAAATATTGATATATTGGACGACTATATTCGGACACCGGAAGGGTTTCGGGTGATCTTGGAGAAAACCAGAGTGCTGGAGGGGTTACCGAAACGCCACGGGGACTAATTGGCCTTTATGGTCCCTAGTGAAGAGAGAGAGAGGGGCCGGCCAGGGAAGGCCGCGCGCCCCCTCCCCTTGAGTCCGAATACGACAAGGAAGGGGGGGGCGCACCCCTTGCCTTTCCCCTCTCCCACTCCTTTCTTCCCCCTCCTAGTGGGACTTGGAAAGGGGAGTCCTAGTCCCACTAGGAGGAGGAATGCTCCTCTTGGCGCGCCCTCCTAGGGTCGGCTGGCCTCCCACCTTGCTCCTTTATATATGGGGGCAGGGGCACCCCAGGAAGACACAAGTTGATCATTGATCTTTTAAACGTGTGCGGTGCCCCCTCCACCACAATCCACCTCGGGCATATCATTGCGGTGCTTAGGTGAAGCCCCACGTCGATAGCTTCACCAACACCGTCATCACGCTGTCGTGCAGACGGAACTCTCCCTCAAAGCTCTACTGGATCGTGAGTTCATGGGACGTCACCCAGCTGAACGTGTGCAGATCACAGAGGTGTCGTACGTTTGGTACTACAATCGGTCGACCGTGAAGACGTACGACTACATCAACCGCGTTGTCATAATGCTTCCTCTTATGGTCTACGAGGGTACGTGGACGACACTCTCCCCTCTTGCACCTATGCATCACCATGATCTTGCGTGTGCGTAGGAAAATTTTGAAATTACTACGTTTCCCAACAGTTTGGACACCGGAAAGGTTTCAGATGAGTTCGGGCATATACCGGTGTACCGGGGGGTTACCAGAACCCCCCGGGGGCTAAACGGGCCTACATGGGCTTTAGTGGGAGGGGGAGGAGTCGTACAAGAGGTGGGGGTGTGCCCCCCAAGCCCAATCCGAATTGGGAAGGGGGTCGGTGAAGGAAATATGCCCTAGAGGCAGACAAATGTTTATTATTCATGCTAGAATTGTATTAACCGGAAACATAATACATGTGTGTATACATAGACAAACAGAGTGTCACTAGCATGCCTCTACTTGACTAGCTCGTTGATCAAAGATGGTTAAGTTTCCTAACCATAGACATGAGTTGTCATCTGATTAACGAGATCACATCATTAGGAGAATGATGTGATTGACTTGACCCATTCTGTTAGCTTAGCACTTGATCGTTTAGTTTGTTGCTATTGCTTCCTTCATGACTTATACATGTTCCTATGACTATGACATTATGCAACTCCCGTTTACCGGAGGAACACTTTGTGTGCCACCAAACGTCACAACGTAACTGGGTGATTATAAAGGTGCTCTACAGGTGTCTCCGAAGGTACTTGTTGGGTTGGCGTATTTCGAGATTAGGATTTGCCACTCCGATTGTCGGAGAGGTATCTCTGGGCCCACTCGGTAATGCACATCACTATAAGCCTTGCAAGCATTGCAACTAATGAGTTAGTTGCGGGATGATGTATTACGGAACGAGTAAAGAGACTTCCCAGTAACGAGATTGAACTAGGTATTGAGATACCAACGATCAAATCTCGGGCAAGTAACATACCGATGACAAAGGGAACAACGTATGTTGTTATGCGGTCTGACCGATAAAGATCTTCGTAGAATATTTAGGAGCCAATATGGGCATCCAGGTCCCGCTATTGGTTATTGACCAGAGAGGTGTCTTGGTCATGTCTACATAGTTATCGAACCCGTAGGGTCCGCACGCTTAACGTTCATTGACGATATAGTACTATGAGTTATGTATGTTGGTGACCGAATGTTGTTCGGAGTTCCGGATAAGATCACGGACATGGCGAGGAACTCCGGAATGGTCCAGAGATAAAGATTGATATATGGGATAATAGTGTCTGGACTCCGGAAGGGTTCCGGAATTCACCGGGAGGGGTTCCGGATGTTTCCCGAAATATTTGGGTACGAGAACACTTTATTTGGGCCAAAGGGGAAAGCCCACAAGGTTTTTGGAAAGCGCAAAAGGAAGTTTTGCGGAGTCCAGGGGCCAGACGCCAATGTCCCTGGCGTCTGGGTCCAGACGCCGGGAACCCTGTCATCTGGCCCTGGAGTCGGAGAAGGACTCTTGCCTTTCGGTGAAACCGACTTTGTGGAGGTTTTTACTCCAAGTTTCGACTCCAAGGCTCAAAATATAAATAGAGGGGTAGGGCTAGCACCCAAGACACATCAAGAAACACCAAGCCGTGTGCCGGCAACCCCGTCCGCTCTAGTTTATCCTCTGTCATAGTTTTCGTAGTGGTTAGGTGAAGCCCTGCGGAGATTGTTCTTCACCAACACCATCACCACGCCGTCGTGCTGCCGGAACTCATCTACTACTTCGCCCCTCTTGCTGGATCGAGAAGGCGAGGACGTCACCGAGCCCAACGAGTGCAAAACTCGGAGGTGCCGTGCTTTCGGTACTTGGATCGGTCGGATCATGAAGACGTACGACTACATCAACCGTGTTGATATAACGCTTCCGCGAATGGTCTATGAGGGTACGTAGACAACACTCTCCCCTCTCGTTGCTATGCATCACCATGATCCTGCGTGTGCGTAGGATTTTTTTTGAAATTACTACATTCCCCAATAGTGGTATCAGAGCCAGGTTTTATGCATAGATGTCATATGCACGAGTAGAACACAAGTGAGTTGTGGGCGATACAAGTCATACTTCTTACCAGCATGTCATACTTTGGTTCGGCGGTATTGTTGGATGAAGCGGCCCGGACCGACATTACGCGTACGCTTACGTGAGACTAGTTCTACCGACGTGCTTTGAACACAGGTGGCTAGCGGGTGTCAGTTTCTCCAACTTTAGTTGAACCGAGTTTGGCTACGCCCGGTCCTTGAGAAGGTTAAAACAACACTAACTTGACGAACTAATGTTGTAGTTTTGATGCTTAGGTAAGAACGGTTCTTGTTCAGCCCGTAGCAGCCACGTAAAACTTGCAACAACAAAGTAGAGGACGTCTAACTTGTTTTTGCAGGGCATGTTGTGATGTGATATGGTCAAGGCATGATGCTATATTTTATTGTATGAGATGATCATGTTTTGTAACCGAGTTATCTGCAACTGGCAAGAGCCATATGGTTGTCACTTTATTGTATGCAATGCAATCGCCCTGTAATGCTTTACTTTATCACTAAGTGGTAGCGATAGTCGTAGATGCATAAGTTGGCGAGACGAAAATGATGCTACGATGGAGATCAAGGTGTCGCGCCGGTGACGATGGTGATCATGACGGTGCTTCGGAGATGGGGATCACAAGCACAAGATGATGATGGCCATATCATATCACTTATATTGATTGCATGTGATGTTTATCTTTTATGCATCTTATCTTGCTTTGATTGACGGTAGCATTATAAGATGATCTCTCACTAAATTATCAAGGTATGAGTGTTCTCCCTGAGTATGCACCGTTGTGAAAGTTCTTCATGCTGAGACACCATGTGATGATCGGGTGTGATAGGATCTACCTTCAAATACAACGGGTGCAAAATAGTTGCACACGCGGAATACTCAGGTTAAACTTGACGAGCCTAGCATATGACAGATATGGCCTCGGAACACAGAGACCGAAAGGTCGAGCGTGAATCATATAGTAGATATGATCAACATAGTGATGTTCACCATTGAAACTACTCCATCTCACGTGATGATCGGACATGGTTTAGTTGATATGGATCACGTGATCACTTAGAGGATTAGAGGGATGTCTATCTAAGTGGGAGTTCTTTAATAATTTGATTAACTGAACTTTAATTTATCATGAACTTAGTCCTGGTAGTATTAGCATATCTATGTTGTAGATCAATAGCTCGCGATGTTGCTCCCCGTTTATTATTTATATGTTCCTAGAGAAAACTAAGTTGAAATATGTTAGTAGCAATAATGCGGATTGGATCCGTGATCTGAGGTTTATCCTCATTGCTGCACAGAAGAATTATGTCCTTGATGCACCGCTAGGTGACAGACCTATTGCAGGAGCAGATGCAGACGTTATGAACGTTTTGACAAAAGATCGGTATGATGACTACTTGATAGTTAAGTGCACCATGCTTTACGGCTTAGAACCGGGACTTAAAAAATGTTTTGAACGCCACGGAGCATATAAGATGTTCCAAGAGTTGAAATTGGTATTTCATACTCATGCCCGTGTCGAGAGGTATGAGACCTCTGACAGTACTTTGCCTACAAGATGGAGGAGAATAGCTCAACCAGTGAGCATGTGTTCAGATTATCTGGGTACTACAATTTCTTGAATCAAGTGGGAGTTAATCTTCCAGATAAGATAGTAATTGACAGAATTCTCTAGTCACTATCACCAAGTTACTAGAACTTCATGATGAACTATAATATGCAAGGGATGACGAAAGTAATTCTCGAGCTCTTCGCGATGCTGAAATCGACGAAGGTAGAAATCAAGAAAGAGCACCAACACTTCAAAAAAATACACTTCCGTGATGATACGTGTTTGTCACGGTAGGTCGCTTTTTTTTGTCATGCATGTACATCCATGACAAATTTATGACAGAATCAAGAGAGTCATACATGTGATGTCGTAGAAGTGTTCCATGACATTACCAAAATTATCATCACGGAAGTGTCCACTTCCATGACGATAAATTGTGCGTCATAGAAGTGCTTTCATCAAGGGTGACTGACACGTGGCATCCACCGTAACGGAATGCTGTTAAGCTATCGGGTCGGGTTTTGGATCCGATAACCCGTTAACAGCCCTGATCAATGGGAAATTTCCACGTGTAAAATTCTTATTGGCCGGACAAAACACGTGTCAGCTCGTCAGTGGGTCAGATAGGCGCCTATGATACGTCGACACATGGCACGGCCCAACAGAGGCCCATTCCTGTGAAAAGGCCGGCCTGTTTGACTTGGTCAAAAGGTGGCGGGCCGGCCCATGTAAAGCATGTTAACGGCCTGTTCGCATATAGCCCATTTACAGCCCGCTAACCCAAGGCCCGTTACGCCCTATCCGAATTAGGCCCAGTAGCGTCATCTAGGCCATCCAATATGATTCCAGCATGTTTTCCCTGTTGGCCCATGTATGGCCCATGACGTCTTTCGGCCCATATGAGGCCCTATGTAACTCTTGGCCTATTAACACCCCGTGGTGAAACTGGCTCGTAATGAACAGTGTATCACTTTACACCCATTAACGGCCCACTGTGAAACTAGCCCGTAATGAACAGTGTATCACTTTATACCCATTAATGGCGTTATTCCGTTGGGCCGTTTCCAGCCCATCTTATCTTTCAGCCTTCTCAGAGCCCATTTATTCTTGGGCTCATTTCCAGCATTCGTTTACTTACGGCCGGTTACTGTCATTTTCTGCTTGTGGGCCAAATTCAGCCCGTGGTTACAGTCGGCCCGTTTGTGGTCCGTTAATACGTTGGGTCGTTTTCATAGCATCATCAAAAACGGCCTATTAACGATGGCCCATTACGGTCGGCCCATGAACGGACGATTCCAACTCTAGCCCGTTTACAGCCATAATGCGGCCTGTTATTGGCCCATGTTTGGCCAATCGATCATACGGCCCGTATAAGGCCCATTGATGATACGGCCCGTAGAAGGCCCATTGTTTCTACCGCCCGTAGAAGGCCTACTGTTTCTACGGCTCGTAGAAGGCCCACTGTTTCTACGGCCCGTAGGAGGCCCAGTGTCACTACAGTAAATATTAGCCCATGGTTATTGTGGCCTAGTTTTAAAAAATAGGTTATTGCAGCCACTTGTTAACCATGGAAAAAGAACTGCAATGACTACAAGCAAACAAATAAACAAGACAACAAGGAAATAAATAAGCAAGCAACTAACACTAGGCTATCACGGCTATTACACATATTACATCCACTGGGCATCAAAGTTCGCCAACAGTGCAAATATAGGGAACAAAGCAGCATATCATATACACTGGCCGTCAAAATTGGCCACCAGTGCAAATAAACGCGGCAGCAAAACTAGAGCATAACTGAAAAAACTTCAGAAGAGCTCAAGAAATGTTATCCTGGGTATCCACCATGCTGGCAATAAGCTTAACAAGCTGATTAGCTTTGTCCTGTTTGGCGCTAAAATCCTCCAACGCTTGCTGTTGCACCAGAAAGTATGCATCTGAATGCTCTAGGGACTTCCGCAGTCCTTCCGATTCTTGTCGCAGCACAGCTGATCGATGTCTTTCAGCTTGTAGTTGAGACTCAAGAAACCGAACTGATTCAGACAGTGAGTTTGAATAGCTTGTGCAAGCGGTAGTGGCCAGTAACTCCAACACTAAACCAAGACAGGATGTGTCACTATCCTGAACCTTATCTGCATTACTTCCTTTACCGTTGCTTAATAAGGCACTCTTCCCCAATATTCTGTCAGCATTCTAAAAGAAGAAACAAGCAGACACATAACAAGTTTAGCATGTACTAGTATATGAAACTCATTTCGGTGAACCAGTTCATTACTAAGGTGGACAAGATTAAACTACCAAGTCTTCTATTGCCAAGTACTAGTACATAATAAAAGCATCAAACAAACATATATCTATGTCCTATGGTAGCAATGGAATCTTAAATTAGAACAGTTGTTCTTCAGGTTTAGGCACTTGTTCTACATGAACAGAGTACAGTAAGACGCAAGAATATAATACTTAAAAATAGAAAATGAGCTCATAGACCTTACCACATTCTTGGTTCGGGACCAGTACAGAACAAGGCGTTCCCAGTCATCGTCCAGTAAATGTGTCTCAGGAGAACGTAAGGGAATTTGATGAGTTTCTTTGCCGGTGAAGTATGTTTTCTTCAGGTAATCCCGATACTGCCACCAAGCATTCTTGAAGATAGCAGAGGTATTAGCACAGGTTACCTCATCCTGGGTTTCCAAATCGGTCCTTCTCTATAGAGAAAAATGGGAAAAAAATTGTATTATAACCATCATGGAGGTAGGATGTATGGGACGAAGCAAAGTAATTGCCATGAATAACATTAATTACACATAACTCCTGGACAAACACCTGCAACTGGCATTTTCCTTCATCTTCAGTGTAATATTTCCAAGATGGGAAGATATGCACATACGATTTAACAACATCAAATGTGATAGATGCTAAACTATGACTAGTTGGTTGTGCTTCCTCCATAGGAATAGGCGTACTAACTGGTGGAGTTGGGGTTCGCCGTGATAGTACTAGCCCTTTGGGCACCGGAGCTGCCTTACTAACTACTCTTGTTTGGGAGCTCTATGGTGGAGATGGTGCTGTGTCAACAGGAACTGGGTTACTATCGGCTGGGGTTGGGGTTAGATTGGGTGAAGCTGGTTCTCTGTCCATCGTAGTAGGGGTACAATCTGCGAGAGTTTGGGTTATGTGTGGTAGGGCTGGTTCTTGTGCATGTACAGCCGGGGTGCTATCTCCACCAAGAGGTAGCACTGTTTTATTTGAAGACCGTGTTTTTAGTCCTCTAGATACTGGCATCACCCGCTCCAATTCAATTGGCTGATAAACAGGAAACATAGTTGAATGTATAGACATTGTATGAGAGACAGATGCAATAGATAGTGTGGAAAAAAGAGGGCATGAAATAGTTGACATGTATATTGTTTAACTAAAAAGGATAGCATGACATAATTTCACATATATGATGTCTATCTAAACTGGATAGCATAGCATAGCATAATTCAAAGATATGATGACTAACTAAACAGGATCGCATGACATAATTCACCTACATGTTATCTAAGTAATCAGGATCGCATCATTTAATTCACATATGTGATTTATATGCTAAACAGAGGGCATTCGATATGATGTCTGAACTAAGAACATGGTGTTGAATATTGTGTATATGATGTCTAAACTATGCAATGCAAGACACTATATGCATGATATGAGCAGTATAACCGTGCCAAGTTAGAGCATACACCTCAGTGGGGGAATAGGACTGGTCATCTATCTCTGAATCCATCTCCGAGGAGCTATCGGGACCCAACAAGAGATCTGCTTCGACAGGTAGCACTGTCTGCTCTGAAGGCCTTGGATTCACTCCAGATTTTTCCATCTCCAACCCAAATGGCTGATTCATAGGAAGAGTAGTTTAATGTACAAACATTGTCGACAAATGGAAATGTAATGAAGAAAAGGATGGGCAAGATATCATTCAAATATATGATGCCTAGTTAAATAGGATGGTGTTGCACATTTCACATATATTATGGCTGGCTAAAATACATGAGACTGCATAATTCCCATATATGATATAGAAACTAAACAGGTGGCATTACAAAACATGCCTAAACTAAGCACATGACATATATGATGTCAAAAGTAGGCACTGCAAGGCAACATATGCATGATATGACTAACATCATCATGCCAAGGTAGAGCAAATACCTTGGGGGGTAAATAGGAGTGGTCAGCGGCGTCCGAATCCGCCTCAGAACAGATATCTTCCTCTAGATTACAATCTGGAGAGGGGTGGGGAGGGTTTGCCATTGAACCCACCATGGAGCGATGTCTGCATGACATTGTATTGCCGTGCAAAACTCTTCCCTTTTCTCTACATGTTCAGCATGATTGTGTACAATATCTGACATGCATACGAAAAAAATATGGTGAGATTATGTAAGGAGAGCATGCAGAAATTTAGAGTGATGGTAACAACCAGTGGATCGATGTTTTTCCGTTGAACAAAAATAGCCCTAATGGATCGACGTGAATGTATAGTAGTAAGTGATGCAACAAGTGTACAACCTCTTTGCCGTAGCCGTGTCGACCTCAGCATCATTGGGTTGGTCGCTGAAGCAGTTGAGGCAGAGGTGGCTGTCGGAGGTGTGGAGGAAGATCTGAGGAATCTGTAGACGGTGTCCAGGGCACTGCTCTGTTGTGACGGATCGTTCTGTCGTTGGAGCAGCTCCGGTGAGCCATAAGACGTCAAGGCTGAAGCAGCACAAGACAAACATCGTCAATCTCAAGTGGGATTCTAATAGCATCTCCAATAGATGATGTAAAATGGATGTAAAATTAACATCACCAAAAACCACCTGACTACAACAGATGAGGTAAAAACAGTTGACTCTGAACTTAACTGTCGAAACTGAAATTTACTGTGGAATCTGAATGCTACTGTCGAAACTGAACGCAATGGTAGCAGAGAGGCACTTGACATGTAGTTTAGGGAGGGCCTCTAGTTCATCTTCAACCTGCACCCCCCTGAGCCGCCAGCCACCACCGGCCGAACCGCCGGCCCCAGCACCGCCTCACCGCCCCGAAACAACTCGCCACTGCCGCCCCGGCCAGCCCTCTAGGCCCCCTGCCCCCCACCCTGAACCCTAAGATAGATAGTGGGGTATCTCTTCGGCGAGCCCCCGTCCCCGCTGCGGGTGGTTCTTCCTTAACTCCGGTGAGCCCCTCCAACCCCTGGAAATTGACTGACCAAAAAGTCGATCCAGTCAACTGAAGTGTGGCTTAATCGGAGTAGAGCAGCAGCACGAGCAAGGGGGAGAGCAGCAGCAGCAGCTGGGTGAGCAAGCGATCGAGCGAGAGCTAGAGCAGTAGCAGCAGATCCGGCTGGTATGGACGCCACCACCGAAGGGGCCTCGCACTAGGGGAGAGCCACCGTGGAGATGTCGCTCGCGGCGCCGGCTTCAAGGTAGCCGCTCCATGGGGGTGCGAGATGGAGCACTGTCGGCGCCGGGAGGTCGAGTTAAGGAGAAGGTGCGATGCGATGAGTGTACAACCTCTTTGGTTGTGCCGAGTAGGCCTCGGCTTCGTCCGAGGAGTCGATGAGGATGCTGCGGTTTCGGTGGAGCAGGTTAAGGCGGCGCTATGGGGATGGAGCAGCCGTGATAGACGAGGCGATCGTCCGAGCAGCTCCTTGGAGGTGGAGGATAGGGCGGCTGACCCGGCGGGACGGCGAGATGGACGACGGATCCTCATCTGGGGAGGTGGACGAGGGACGTCGAGCTGTTGCGGTGGACGACATCGTCGGGGAAGAGGCTCTGGCTGGGAAGCGGTGATGTGGCGGACGGAGGAGGGTGGGGTTTCGCGGCTGGAGCTGAGAGGTTATGGTGGCCTGGGATTTCGAATGGCGAAAAGGGGGCGATGGGAGGGGGTGAAGCATAACTTAGGAACGCGCTTGTCCAAAATGTAGGGTGTGTTACAAAAGTACCGCCCACCGATTTGAACTAGCAGCCCTTTCGGCTCAGGGTTAGAAGGGGGATTTCGCGTGTCGGGATTTGGCAGATGGAGGGAGTTTTCGCGCGCGTTGTAATTTCGAGATAGCAAGGCGCGGGTTGTGAAGGCGCCAGTTTTGGGACCACGATATCTGAATTTTTGGGATATAACAAGACGCAGGTTGAATTTTAGGGACAAGCCTAACATGTAGTAATACTGTACTTGTACGTACAAAATCAATTCGCACTTTCCTCAACCAAAAAGAAAACAAAAAAAAACTATTCGCACCACACAAAGAGAGAGTCTTGCCCCATTTTACTATACAAATGCTATTCAAAGCTACTCCCTCCTTCCTTCTATATAGGGCCTAATGCGTTTTTCGATGCCAACTTTGACCAAATATTAGAGCAATGATATATGACATGCAACTTACACAAAGCACACTGTTAAATTCGTCTATGAGAGGCTCTTTCAATGATATAATTTTCACATTGTGCATGTCATGTACTATTAATCTTGTCAATAGTCAAGGGCGGTCTTGAAAATCTCCTTATGCCCTATATAGATGGAAGGAGGGAGTATGAATCCATGTTATGTCCGATTAAATTTTTTCGCTTGCTGTATAATGCATGTAACATACTCATACCAACATTTTAGTGCATTCCAAATGTCTATACTACCGCTGCAATTCGAACTAAATTTGAATTCGTTTCTCTATTTCAATAAGAATCTACAATCATGATTGTTGCCAACTTCAACCATCATAGTTTCCTTGCTATCCGCCAGATATAAATCAGATGGCCTATAATGCAGGATGGCAGGCACACCATCATCAACAACTCCGTTTTTTATAAGAGTAGAGATAAAATATATTAAATGTAGTATACCATGTTCATAACCACACCATGTGTATCACTGTTATATATATTCACACATCCGTCGGTTTGAAACACTATGATAAATTCTTCAAATATCCGAATTCGCTTTTTATAATGAAGTATATATGATCTCTATTCGTCTTTTACACCCACACAATCCTCTTATCTTTGTAGCTAGCGCTAACTTTCTCTTGTGCATGCACACGCCCACATCCCTCTCACCCTCCCTCAGCATTCTCTAGCTCGATCGCGCAAATTCATCTTTCACTTTAGGTCGTTCACCCACGGTGTGTGTAGGCCCCCCAGCTCCTTCTTTACGACACACATCGATTGATATGCCTCTCTAGCCAGGTGTGCCTAGCACAAACACAAGCTTCCCATCTTCTCTTGTCACCGTCCATGCCTCACTCCCACCACTCTTTTCATCGTTCTCGTACTCGCACACTCCTCCCCCTCGATATAGTATGCCTCTCGTACCACCTCCTACATGCATCCCTCTCTCTCTATCCTTCTCCTCGTGCCTCATTTGCTTCTAACACACACATGCATGTATACCGATCGATCTCCCAACATATACCTAGATCGAATTTAACTACCCCCCCCATCGATCGATGTACCTCACAAGTTATGTCTCTCCTTTCTCTTACAAAGGGCGATTGATCTTCCTATGTAGTTACGTCTGCTTACCATAGCCACATCGTCCCCCCTCATCATTCGTGCATGCCTCCTGACCCGTCTCTCACACGCACGTGCATAGACAACAAGCAGCCATCTCCTCTCTTATTGATATTGCGGGTGTGCCCTCCGTTTGTCTAGCAAGCCTATCCCACCATTTGTTAGAAGCAACTCCACTACCACCCCCTCCAACACTCTAGCTCTATCTCTCTCCCAACCTTATTCATCTCCTGCACATATGCATGGATGCCGATCGATCTCCCTTAATACATGAGGTAGATCGATCTCCTTAATACATGAGGTAGGCCTCTCTCCTCCTCCACACACATACTAGCCATTGTACCTCTATAGTAAATTGGGCCTCCCTCTTCCCCCACCACACACCGATAGTCGAGCGCTGCAGGTAGGTTTCCATGCCACAGAGACAAACTGCACATGTCCCATCTCACGTTCCAGTAGGCCAGCCACTCTATATATTTGACGTGGGCACACACAAATTCGATGGCACTCTTTATCGATCGCGCACGCGCACACACACACATCATCCCTCTCTTCGATTCTATGGACACCTCAAGCCGATGATACATCCACTCTCTTCTCGTGGATCGCCCCCTCTATATATATGTTATATCCAGGACTCTGTTTCACACACATTGCATATGTTAAATTTTTTGATTGA
>NC_041388.1:418133395-418145281 GCF_002162155.2 Triticum dicoccoides | reverse complement strand
CACACAAAAAACTCTCAAGAACCCACACACTATATCTCTCTAGGTTTGTATCTCTCTCACACAACCCCACGTAGGTGGTGTACGTATACAAGAAGAGAATAGGTGCACCGTGCACGTACTCACGCTTCGTGCCCAGCCACACCTGCGCGGGTACATGGTGGAGCCCATTTCTCTGCAGAAGCTGAATTTGTTTTTGAAACATCAAGTGGCCAGAGACTCAAAAACTTATTTGCCCATTAGTGACTTGTCAGGGCGGTGGATTTTAGTTTGTACAATAATGCTGCATCCACCTAAAGTAACGAAATTTCTTACGTAAACTTCCTAGTAATTCCCTCTTCGTAGGTGCAGCATTACTCCTAACATTTGTAATATCAGTTTGAAACTTGTAATATTGTCGTGTCCTATTCCTACGTTTTCAAAATCCTACGAATCAAACAGGTCCTGAGTTGGTGATGATGTTGTGCCTCCCATCTTTCACCAATAGCCATCGGATCTAGATCTGACACATACAAACCAAGCTTCTCCATTTTTGCAAAAAGATGCCAGCACTTGTTCCATATTTACAAACAACTCCTTGTCTCTCACAATCTAGGAGTAGAAGGCCGTGGAAAAATCTAGCGCAATGGCCACTGCCGGAGCCGTCCACCCCCAATCTTGGTGTTCCGTGCAATGCACGAGCATCTACGCATGGGAAATTATGTTGAACAGGGCTAGTTTAAGGAGGCTAGCTCTACAGCCATGATGATAGTGACTGTAGACGGTGAGGCTGACTATGGTATGCCGAACACGGCGCCTATACTCAGGTGTCATCTCCAGCGCAGGGTCTTGTCACTTCACTGTGAGGAGCAACACGTAATAATTTGACCAACGGGTAGTACAGTGCTAGTACTCCTACTACTACATTGGTAGTACTACTACTAGTACTAGTAGCACAACCGTCTGGATTTAGGAGTACTACCACGTCCATCGGCATCGAGGAACATCTCCAGGTAGTATTGCTTGAGGCCGCCAGGGCGAGGGGCCGCTTGGACGACAGCTTCGTCTCCTTGTTCGACGAGGTCCTCGTTGGTTTCCTCGACAAGTTCACCGTCGTCAAGAAGCTTGCGGACGACTTTGATGTAAGCCTCCAGCCGACGCGCCCAGGCTCTGCGATGCCCGCCACCCTCAACGGCCACTATGGTAACAACCTCTTCGACGCACTGGTGGCCCTGCGACTGCCCGCCGTCACGCCGGAGAATGTCCACCTCGAGGCCGCGCTCGCCGCGCAGTGCCTGGCGCAGCAAGACACCATCGACATAATCACCCACGTCTACGTGCAAATCGTCCACAAGGACTACTACATGCAAGAGGGGGACGATAGGACGCTGGCCTTCTTGGAGCACAGGGCAACGTTGGACGGCACTGTTCAGAAGCACGTTGAGCTCGCCGCCAACACCATTGCTCCTCACACGTCGGTTGGTGACCCGGCGCACTAGGGCGTGAGGATGTCGTTGAACATTGATGGATCCGTATGTATTTTTATCTTTCTGTCAAATCCATGTAGTAGTATATGATACTACAGTAATTATCTTACCTTTCGCATCAACTTCATAATTTTCGTACGTACTCCATGCATGAACGGCACCAGAACCAAACTTCTCATTACTCTAGGAAAAATCGTTATTTTCTATCTATCGGTCGCGCCATGGAGCAGAACCAAATTTTACAAGTTACGAGTTCAAAAGGAAAAGCCTGCCGTGTTCGCGTCGCACCCCCACATGGTTGGTCCGGCACGCCGCTCAAGCGGGAATGCGTGCGGTGTTGCATTTTCACTTACAAGTGGGACCGCAGTTGAGCAAACGGACTATCGGCAAACCCCCACCCCGCCCACCGCGTGATGGCTGAGAAAACAGGAGGGAGAAGAGATGGCTGTAGCACGGACTCCAAGAAAATTGGTGTCGGATGGGACTCGTGTGGGTGGCGTGTGCCGTACTACTAGACGTGAATGCTACTGAGTTATGCCCCATGCCACCCCACTATATCGAGCCTATATCGAGGTACGTAGAACAAATTTCCTGCAGTCCGTGCTCAGCCCTCCTCTATCTCTCTTCTCAGCCAGCCAGCGGACGCGCGGAGCCCATCATCTGTTTGCTCACATGCGGCCCCACATGTTAGTGAAAATGCAAGAGGACCCAATGAACCTGCACATCTTTCACCTTGACGTGCTGGTGATGAAAAACAAATCCAATAAAGATCTTCGGTGGCCGCTTTTGGAGTTACTCAAGAGTAGTAAGATTCTATTTACACTTTAACCCAAGATGCACATCTTGTGGCTTCAACTACCACTCTATTTTCTTTCATGACACGACCTGGATGCTGGATGTCCCACGTGTCGGCAAAATGAGGAAGAACCCGACCAAATCTTCGGTTCTACTCTCGGATGAGATTAGTGCACTTGTTGATACTCCTACTAGAATAGAGGCTAGACATGAGACTAGATGTGAGGAAGCAATGTCTACTTCTTCAAACTCGAAGAAGAAAGAAGCACGCAAGATCGAGCCTCCGCAAATCAACAATAAATGCATCGAGAAGGCACTAATCCAACTTACAGGAGTAGTAAAATGTATTCTTGTGGTTCTTATTTTCTTTGATCTTGCTTTTCTAGTCAAAATTATCATTGGAGTTCATGCAAAACGGAGGTCCGTTTGGGGTCGTGCGTTGGAGTTGGCCTTACAAGTGGGACCGCAGTTAAGGAAACCGACTATCGGCAAATGCCCACCTCGCCCGCCGCACGATGGCTGAAGTTAGAGAAACGACGAGGTTGAAGAGATTGCTCTAGCACGGACTCCAAGAAATAATATGGTGTCAGATGGATGTCGTGGTGGTGGCGTGTGCCGTACTCCTGGACGTGAATGCTTGTTCTAGCCCATGCCACCCTACTACTCCTACTACTTACTCCTACTAGTATATAGTATACTAGTATCGAGGATTCGAGGTGCTGGTTACGTACAACGAACACATTAACATATGGCTACAGTAAAAACACCCGCCCGACGCGCGAAGCATGTGAAGCTAGTAGTACAAATTTAGAGAAGCGACTCGAAAGCCATTCATAAATTTAGTAAGTTTATCACAGGCATATCATTTTATTACATACAACAGGTCATCAACCCACATCGACAACGAGGATACATTATAAATACTAAAGTTTTCACCACACAACAATAGCAAGCCATGAAATGAACTTCAACTCAACCATTCCGCGGCGTTGGAAATGCTTGCTTTGAACCACAAGTGATTCTCTGGGATGGGCCATCCGTTGTCGATCTGGAGACCACCGCAGGACTGATCATCCAGGCTGAAGCGGCCTACTATATCAGTACCAGGGTAGGGAAACACCCAAATGTCCTAGGTATAGACACAGTTGCTTCTCATAAATGTGTCAACAACAGTTGGATCGCCTTTCACCATCATCAGATAGTTTTGTCCAAGGAAGAGCGAGTTTTCTCCAAGACTATCAATTCTGTGCCAGGGAGAAGGAGTTGGCGCTAGCACACTAGTCACTACTAGGGAAAAGCCTATACACAGAATTTTACTAGTAGCGCTGTACAAAATCAAGCGCTGCTGCTACTTAGTAGCAGCACGCGTAAATAAACCGCGCTACTGCTATGACTTTAGCAGTAGCGCATACTAGCGAAAAGCGTTGCTGCTACGTTTGAACTGGGCGCACATGGCTAGCCCAACCTAGCAGTAGCGCGTATAATGGCCCAGCGCTACTGCTAATCTCTTTAGCTGCAGCGCGCTTACGTGTAAAGCGCTGCTGCTAATGGAAATAAAATAAAGTGAAAAACAAGTAGAAAAGTAAATGAAAATGAAAGAAATAGAAAAAGGAGAAAGGGAAAAAATAAAATGTAAAGAAAAATAAAAGAAAAAAGCGAAAAAAGGAGAAAGGAATAGCAGTAGCAGGTTCTGCAGAAAATCGCTATAGCTGCAGCATGTATTCCAGAACGCGTTGTAGCTAACGTAGTAGTAGCGCCCTTTCTGGAACGCGCTACTGGTACTTCTGACTTAACCACGTGGTTCGTCCTTCCCCACGGCCACTTCATCCCCCAAATCAACTCCACTCTCGCCGCCGCCGTCGCCCCTCGGCCGCCGCGCGCTCTCCCCACGCCGCCCCGATCCCAGATTCAACGCCGGCCCCGCCCCCGACCTCAACGCCGCCCGGGACGCCGCCCCCGACCCCGACCTCAACACCGCCCCGAACGCCGCCCCCGCCCCCCCGACCTCAACGCCGCCTCGGAGCCCTGACCACGACCTTGACGCCGCCTGCCCCTCCCTCGTCGCAGGCACCCGAGGTGAGCACGCCTGCTCCTCCCTCTCCCCTACCTCTGCCTAGGGTTTCTACCTCCATCAAATTAGTTAGGGTGGAAACGAATCGGATGCGGATGCGGCTCAAATGAGTTAGGGTTCATGTAAGGGTAGAAACGAATCAAATTTCTAAGATGAATCATAAAACGAGTAAAATTTGACCACTTATTTCACTTTATAGTTGGATAATTGGAATATCCGCTACCACTTTCCACCCCTATAGGTTCATTAAATTAGATGGTAATTCAGGTAGTAGTTCTTAGGTACTAATTAGTTAGTAAGAACTAGGTACTAATTAGGTACTAGAATATTTTTATTTATAGTAAGTTTATTTTTAGTAAGAACTAGTTGAATTAATAGAACTAGTTAGTAAGAACATATTGCTATTTTTATAGTTAAAGCAATTTTCCCGCATCGACGTGGACGATGCCTATCCCGCATCCTCGTCATCGAGTTAGCAGAGGACGACACCTGCTTGACCAGATGGGCCATGTCCGGGACTGGGCTCTGCCGGGGTGGTACTGGGAGGCGCTACCTACCGGGGGGCGCAGGTTGGTGAGGAGCCAGCCTGTCGTTGACCCGAACCTTCTTTGGTGGCGGTCGCGTGGGCCAGTGACGGTCCAGAGGCTCGAGGACTCCGCGGAGGTGGTGCATCACCGTGTCAGTGAGGAGGACGCGCACATCCGTCGCTACTTGTTTGCGTTGGAGCACAGGTTCTCCAATACTTGGCAGGTTCTCCAGGGATCTCACTGGAGCTATGATCCCGTGATGGTTCCTTCTCTGTGGGTGTCCACCACCCGCGCCAAAACCCGTCGTGTGCTAGGGTTTTAGTTGTACTAGTGATGTTATATGTATGACACTATTCGGGATGTATTAGTGATAATATTCGATGATGTACGGACGCAAGAGATGATTTACTTTTGCTTATTGAATGCATGCTAATTTGAGTCTTATAAGATATTTTGAAATGTATATCTTGTGTTGCTCAATATCCAAGTGGCCGGTCATGTTTGCAGGTTACACCTCCGAGTGGCCTATGTTTTGCCAGAGTGTTGATTCATTTCCGTTCCGGCAAATTTCAGGCGCTCGATATATCCTATTTTAGCAAAGATCATGCCGGATTTTTCCGTGAATTTTGGCATGACTTTTGCCAAAATATGTAGGAAATATCGAGTGCCCCGGATTTGTGTGTTGAGTATCCTGGTAGTTGTCTTCTATCGATTTTCAATTAATGTTTTAACTATGAACATAGGAAATGTCTGACGACAAAAAGGATTTCGGTATTTGCAAATACTGCGAAGACGAGCGCGGCCTGTGCGACGGAATCTTCCTAGATGATGATAGGCGCTTCAGCATCAAGCTGGACGAGAACTTCAAAGTGGATACAGTAAGTCACAACGACAAGTCTTTTTTCGTAATTAAGCATGACATCCGTTTCATTTGCTTCAACTTATATTTTTTTTACTATTCTACTAGCGTATCCCCTGCCATGCAAGAGTTTTTGTATTGGATAAGATAGGTTTCAGTCATACTATGGAGGTAAAGAAAGTTTATTTGAAGACTGAGTATGGTTATATTTTCCATGCAAAATTATACAATTCAGACGACTACACCTATTTTGGATGCAAAACATGGCGAGCACTATGCAAGACTTATGCATTTCAGCCTGATATGGTTATCACCTTTGATATTCGTTCGGAAGATGATATTGAAGGTAATATCGACATCTGGGTCGATGTGGAGACGCCTCCAGTTACACCAAAATGTAAGTTTCTCAACCATATTTATGTCTTTGATATTGTTTATTCAAAAATAGTTGACAACTAATTTGTATTGTCAGCTTATTTCGGTGCAAGCAAACATGTCCAGCGCTTGGTAGACAGGATCTACTACTGTCCCGGGGCTGAACTAAACTGCGAGGAGCTATGTCATTATGTTTCATGGCTTGAGGATCTTGATACCGTCAAGACAAATTTTCTTCGTGGACTTAGAAATCTTAGTACTGAAAACGTGCGACCAATAGTGTTCGTCATGAACTACGGTCACATCTATTTAGGAAGGATGGTAAGATTTTTACTATTTGTCCTCAGTGCATCTTTTCCATACATTATTTGTGAAGCTAAACTTCATTGCTAAGTATGTGACCATACGATGTTCTTCAACAGGGACTCCCGATGAATGTTGTGCCTTATGGGATCGAGACTAAAGGTACCATGAGTATTATTAGCTTACGGCCAAGATATCCTACATGTTACTTTAGTGCATTCAAGATCAGCGATGAATGCTTAATAGTGCAAGACTGGACCAGATATGTGATGGGGGAGCGCAGACAAGTACTAGGGGGCAGCAAACAGATGTGCTACCCAAAATTAGGAGACAGGTTCATCTGCATGATCCAACTTGATCAAGGAGGAGAGCTACACATGTTTTATGTTGTTTTACCTAAGAGAGAGCAGCAGGAGTGATTAGCTAGAAATGAGTTTGAGGATGATGATGTGCTACACTATTACTATGATGATAAAATAGCTAGTGTTGGTGGTAATGACTGATGATTATTATTAGCTAGTGTTAGTGGTGATTAAATAAATATTGTTGGTGCTAATGATTATGATGATGATTAAATAGCTTGTGTTGGCGGATTAGATTCAAGTGGAGGCAACATGTGGTGCACATCGAAAGTACTACTAGTCCAAACTAGATCAAGTTTGGATTAGTAGTATACTTTTGACATGCACCACATATTGCCTCCACTTGAACCTAATCCACCTTCATTTGACACACTGTTATGGACATAATGATGTAAACCTCATAACTGGTATTGTACCAATATTTGTACGATGGCGCATAAATACACTAAAAATAAAAAAATAAAAAAAATACTAGTAGCGATGGAAAGAAAACACGCTGCCAGTAGTTACATTAGCAGCAGCATGGGAGTGAACAAGCGCTGCAGCTATTTGTCCTAGCAGTAGCGCGTGCGGCACGCGTTATTGCTAAGCAATAGCTGTAGCGCCTTATTAGTAGCGCGCCTACCCGCGCTACTAGTGAGAACAAAACCAGTGCTACTACTAGGGTTTTCCCTAGTAGTGAGTATCCATCCCGAATACCATGCAACGGGTGTTGGAATAGGTCCGGAGAGTGTGGCCATGGGAGACACCTGCTTCCTTAGCAGTAACATCATCAGTGGGTTGTATACACACAAGAAGAGGTGATCCATCGAAATTAGTTGCCAGGCGCCACAGAGTATATTGACGCTGCTCGTCCTCATGCTCATGATCATCACCATCGTCATCTCCCCCTTGGTTATAAATATTTTCAAGTATAGGTGGTGGGATGTTCACAGGACCTTGGAAACACAAGAAGAAGGTTAATTAGTAAAGGGAAACTTGCTAACCCGCATGCATGTGGATGAAACAATTATAATTACGGTGGAAGACAAACGTACCGAAACTACTAGGATGCCATGCAAAAACAGTGCCACGAGTGGTGGCAGCAAACACAAGGCCCTCGTATTGAATTGCATCACAGTACTCATCTGTGTACAGAAACTGATTTTTGAGCAATATCCATCGAGTCGAACCATGAAGGACGGCAACAAGCTTGTCGAAGATAGCAACAACTTGATAGTTGTTGTAATTCCAAGAGCGGTTGGGAACTCGACAAATTGCTATCTTCCGTAGAAGACAGTCACCATGATCGTATTTGAACGTGCATACATTACCGGTGTGCTCGACCTCTAGGCAGTGTGCTGAGATTTTTGGAAGTGGAACCCGGTGACGAGTGTACACATTCACAAGTTCCCACTCGCAGTTGGACCCAATGTAAACAACCCAATCTCCATTTGCGCCCGCCCAAGCCTTTCCCTCAAGCGATGGCATCTTAACATCATACGTATCATTATCAAGCGGCATCAACTGGCACAGGGCGAGGCCTCCGTCGTGCCGGCGCCAGTCATCCGGGTCACGACGAAGAAGATAGGGGAGATCAAACCGCTCCTTGACTCATGGGTTCTTTCTAATAATGTTATTAGTTGAGTCGAGAATGGGCTTGAACGAACCTGCCATGCTAGCCAGGTGATGACGTCGCACCGATCAATGAGTTCCTCCACCACGTCATCTTTCAGATCGGGGCAAGAATAACAAGGTCGTTTCCGGCCTGTTCCCTCCATGGAGAAGACGACCGAACAATGGCAGAAGAAAGGGTGAAGGGCTGAAGGAAAATGGAGGAGGGAGAGGAAGAGCGTGCGACAGCGGTTCCAAATCGAGAGGGAAAGGCGAAGAGTCGGTGGACGGTTGCGAGTTTGCCATGGTTCACGAAGAGGCGTCCCGGCCTACACGTCCGTTCGGAAATACTCCTACTACTCGCCGTCGTCTCACTGATATGTTGGAACGGGACCACATGTCAACGAAACATGGTGTGTAATTTCTCGTGCAAAATGCGATCTGGCCGCGTTGGCCCGAGGTGCCGCATTAGTTATTGACCTTTATTTTTTAATGGCGTGCCGATCAATTTTGAAGCACGACTAACTGGTACTGTACGTGGAGAGGATGACAGCAGGGACCCGCCAAGGTCATGGCAGTACGCAAGCAAGTGCCTCCTTATTTCAAGCCAATAAAAAAATGGCTCCTCCTAGTGGATTTCTGACATCTGGGTCCCATGCCATTGTCAACGTAGTCAATAAATGAGAGAATTGCACAACGAGCGGCTGACACCAGGGACCCAGCAGCTCGCCCAGTTATTTTTGTTTTGGGTTAATTTGATAAATGCCACTCCAAATCTGGTGTATCTGAGAAATGCCACTGCAATTTCCAAACTTTGAAAAATGCCATTTCATGCCATTTCTAGTGGCATTTTTCGAAGTCTGGAGTGGCGTTTTTCAAAGTTTGCAAAAATTGCAGTGGCATTTTTCAAAGTTTAGAAATTGCAATCGCATTTTTATGAATCGCCATAATTGGAGTGGCATTTACCTAATTTGTTTTTGAGACGGAAGCAGGGTGTCAACTAGGCTGTGCAGGACACTCTGGCATGTCTAGACAGCCTTTTCTTTTATGTTTACCACAGACCAGCCCAAAAGTTTTTTTTTCTTTTTGAAAATGGCTAGCCCAGTTCTTTTGTGATTTGTCAAGTAAGTCGCTTTATCAGGCCTGCTGGGCCGCAAATCTTTCAAGACGAGGAGAGCTTCATTCGGCAAGCCGAGAAAATGGCCTATCAGTAATGACAAATGAGCTGTACATTTCTAAAACACATCAAACCGACAATTATTTTCGAATATCTTTTTTTCATTTCGAGATTTTAAATTGCATTGATTTTTATGTGTGGACAATTTATTGGATTTTATATTGATATACATTTATTTTTAAAATTAGTCTGAATGTGACTCGAAATTTCGGGATTAAAAACAGTTCAGACCGCACCGACATATGCAAAATTTAGTATAATTTTTTTAACCGTGGCCGCAATATGTACTGTAATGCTAACATAAAGAATATGGGCTCCAAAAAATCCCGTAAGAATTAGCAAATGAGCTGTAAATTATTTGAAATAATGGCAGATGGGCTGTATGTTGTTTTCCACAGATTTGAGGCTTTCCACAGATGGCCTGTATACTGTTGGGTGTCCATCCAACGGCCGTCGTGCTTCCTCAATCTCTGCTCTTCCTGCTCCAGCCGCTCCAACAAGCGCCGGCGGGACTGCCTGCTCCCTCCTCCCCGCGGTCGGCTGTGCTGCCGCGCAGGCCTCACCGCCCCACCGTACTCCCATCGCTGGCCTAGCCATCCCTCTGTTATTCTCCGGCGACGGCAGACGAACCAATAAACCCTCGTACAGTCGTACTCCCCTTCGTGAGGGAAACAAAAACAACAGCGAGTCTTCCCTGCCTCCGTGTCGTTCCCTTCCTTGGCCTCGCTGTCGTCCACCGCCCTGGTGCTCTCGGCATGGTGTGGTTAGCGTGGTCAACGACCGACATGCATCTAAAGTGGACTGTACGTGGAGAGGCTGACAGCTGGGTCCACGGACGCACGCAAGGAAATGCCTCCTTATTACGCGCAAAATAATGATTTCCTCCACCTGACATCTGGGACCCACCGAAACGGCCTCTGTATTTCGCGAAAAGAACATTATCGCCACTGATAGCTCGGACCCACCAGCTATATCTTCGCACGCAAGGAAGTGCCTCCTTATTACGCACAAAAAAATGAATACTCCCCCTGCTAGATGGGACCCAGTATAGTGGGCCTACTAAGTTGACGGGGATGAAGGGCTTTGTCAACTTAGTCAATATGCATGATTCTAGCTCGACTGACCGTACGATGTCCATCCAACGGCTGTAGTGCTTCTTCATCCTCTGGTCTTCTTGCTCCAGCCACCCAAAGCAGCGCCGGTCGTGCCGCCTGCCCCTGCCTCCCGTGGCCGGTTGTGCTGTCGCGGAGGCCTCACTGCCCCCATACTACTCCCACCGCTGGCCAGGCCATCCCTCCGCTCCACTCACCTACACCCCCTGTTATTCTACGGCCATGGCAGCGCAGCCGAACCAGTGAACCCTTGTACTCCTCTCCGCGTGGGCATCCACTGCCGCGTCTTCCCCGGCTTCGCGTCATCCCCTTCCTAGGCCTCGCCGTCGTCCACCACCATGGTGCTGTCGGCGCGGCGTGGTCAATGTGGTCAACGACCGAATTCCATGGAGGAATACTGTACGTGGAGAGGCTGACAGCTGGGTCCACGGCAGCCGCAAGGAAGTGCCTCCTTATTACGCGGAAAATAATTATTCCTCCACCTCACAGCAGGGACCCACCAGATGCCCACCAGTATGTCGCGAAAAAAACATTTGCCCCTGACTGCTGGGACCCAACCAACGGGCCACCGTATTTCGCAAAAAAAAACGTTCCCCCTGCTGTCAGCTCGGACCCACCGGAAGTGCCTCCTTATTACGCACAAAAAAATGAATACCCCCCTGCTAGCTGGGACCCGCCTTAGTGGCAGGCTGACTTGTGGGCCTACTAAGTTGACAAGGACGGAGGGCTTTGTCAACTTAGTCAATATGCATGATTCTAGCTCCAGTGACCGTACGATATCCATCCAACGACCGTAGTGCTTCTTCAACCTCTGGTCTTCTTGCTCCAGCCACCCAAACCAGCACCGGTCGTGCCTCGTGCTCCTGCCTCCCGTGGCCGGCTGGGCCTCACCCACCCTACTACTCCCACCACTGGCCAGGCCATCCCTCTACTCACCCACACCCCCTCTTATTCTGCGGCGATGGCAGCCTCACACCGCAGCGAACCAGTGAACCCTCGTACTCCTCTATGCGTGGGCATCCACTGCCGCATCTTCCCCGGCTCCGCGTCGTCCCCTTCCTAGGCCTCGCCGTCGTCCACCGCCCTGGTGCTCTCGGCGCGGCGTGGTCAACGTGGTCAAGGAACGGCTTCCATCGGACGTGGACTGTACGTGGAGAGGCTGACAGTTGGGTCCACGGCCACAGCAAGGAAGTGCCTCCTTATTACGTGCAAAATAATTATTCCTCCACCTGACAGCGGGGACCCACCG
>NC_041388.1:418130557-418133258 GCF_002162155.2 Triticum dicoccoides | reverse complement strand
ACAAAAAAATGAATACTCCCTCGGCTAGCTGGGACCCACCTTGCTGGGAGGCTTACTTCTGGGCCTACTAAGTTGACGGGGACGAAGGGCTTTGTCAACTTAGTCAATATGAACGATTCTAGCTCCAGTGACCGTACGATGTCCATCCAACGGCCGTAGTGCTTCTTCAACCTATGGTCTTCTTGCTCCAGCCGCCCAAAGCAGCCCCGGTCGTGTCGCATGCTCCTGCCTCCCGTGGCCGGCTGTGCTGCCGCAAATGCCTAACCGCCCCCTACTATTCCCACCGCTGGCCAGGCCCTGCGACGACGGCAGCCTCACACCACAGCCGAACTAGTGAACCCTCGTAGTCCTCTCCGTGCGGGCTTCCACTGCCGCGTCGTCCCCTTCCTAGGCCTCGCCGTCGTCCACCGCCGTGGTGCTCTCCGCGCAGCGTGGCCAACGTGGTCAAGGAACGACTTCCTTCGGAAGAGTACTGTACGTGGAGAGGCTGACAGCTGGGTCCATGGCCACAGCCCAGTTTTTTTGTGATGTGCCAAATAAGTCGCTTTGTCAGGCCTGTTGAGCTGCAAATCTTTCGAGACGAGGAGAGCTTTCATTCGGCTGGCCGAGAAAATGGCTCATCAGTAATGAGAAATGGCGTGGAGAATTTTTTTTTCATTTCAAGATTTTAAATTACATTAATTTTTATGCGTGGAGAATTTGTACGATTTTATATTGATATACATTTATTTTTAAAATCAGTTTCAATGTGAGTCGAAAATTCGGGATTAAAAACAGTTCGGACCACACCGAAATATGCAAAATTTCGTATAATTTTTTAACCATTGCCACAATATGGGCTGTAATGCTAACAAAAAGAATATGGGCTCCAAAAAAACCTTAAGAATTAGCAAATGAGCTGTAAATTATTAGAAATAATGGCAGATGGGTTGTATGCTGTTTTCCACAGATTTGAGGCTTTCCTAAAAAAAGGTTGACGCACAAGCACTGACTGTTGGATGTCCATCCAACGGCCGTCGTGCTTCTTCAATCTCTGCTCTTTCTACTCCAGCCGCTCAAACAAGCGTCGGCGGGACTGCCTGCTCCCTCCTCCTCGCGGTCGGCTGTGCTGTCGCGCAGGCCTCACCGCCCGATCGTACTCCTATCGCTGGCCTAGCCATCCCGCTACTCACCCACACTTGATGTTATTCTCCAGCGACGGCAGACGAACCAGTAAACCCTCATACAGTCATACTCCCTTCCGTGTGGAAAACAACTGCCGAGTCTTCCCTGCCTCCATGTCGTCCCCTTCCTAGGCCTCGCCGTCGTCCACCGCCCTAGTGCTCTTGGTGCCGTGTGGTCAACGTGGTCAAGGAACGACTTCCATCGGACGTCGACTGTATGTGGACAGGCTGACAGCTGAGTCCACGGCCGCAGCAAGGAAGTGCCTCATTACACAGAAAATAATGACTCCTCCACCTGACAGCTGGGACCCACCAGACGGGCCAATGTATTTCGTGAAAAAAAACGTTTCCCCCTGACTGCTGGGACCCACCAGCTACATCTTCGCACGCAAGGAAGTGTGTCCGGGCAATAAACAATGATTCGCCCCCTGACTGCTGGGACCCACTAGCTACATCTTCGCAGGCAAGGAAGTGCCTGACAGTTGGGACCCACCTGGTCGAAGCATACGTAGCGTTGTCATTCTGGTCGCGAACGTGTACATACATACTGGTCGATGTAGGGGCGCGTACGTGTCATAGTAGAGGCGCGCACGTAGCATGTACACGTACGTACAGCGGCCAGGGTGCAAGAAAGAAAATACGGCCACGTATGTGTACATATGGGCGGGGTCTCGAATGCCTACTCGCGCATACGTATGGCGAGGGCTCGTGTACATGGCTGGGTCGGAACGGAGAAACAGTGTCGTCGTCGTGTTCATGGGGAGGCAACAGAATGCTCGTGTTCATGGGGAGGCAACGGAATGCATCGTGTTCATGGGGAGGCAACGGAATGCGTGTTCATCGGGAGGCAACGAAACGCGTGGGAGCCAACCGGCTGGGTCGGAACGGAATGCGTGGTCGTGTTCATTGGGTGGGCTTGGACGGAACAGGCGATGGAAACGAGGCCTGGAGGAAACGGACCTCCTACGTTCGGAACGGGGTCCTATTGATCAGGACGGGTCTGGCGTACCGCAAAACGGAGGAAACGGACCTCCTACGGTCGAAACGGGGGTCCTATTCATCGGGAGGGGTATGGCGTACCGCAAAACGGAGGAAACAGGCTTGTGTTGGAGAGCTACAGTCGAAACGGGGGTCCTATTCATCGGGAGGGGTGTGGCGTACCGCAAAACGGGACACCACGGGATACTGTTCATCTCCACAGTCGACCCCCTCCAGCCTCCACAAGCTACTGTTCATGCACTGTCGACCTCCTCCAGCCTCCACCTGCGACTGTTCATCCACGGGCTCCTGTTCATCCAGCCTCCACCGCGCGCTACTCCACCGCCTACTGTTCAACCAGCCCTCTCCACGGGCTCCTGTTCAACCACCCCTCCACGGGCTACTGTTCATCATGCCCTCCACCAACTACTGTTCATCCAGCCCTCCACGGGGTGGTCCTGTTCATCCAGCCCCAACCGACTCGATCGATCGGGGTCCTGTTCATCCAGAGGCAACACCACAGGGTCCTGTTCATCCACCCCCACCGGGAACTGTTCATC
>NC_041388.1:418123531-418130390 GCF_002162155.2 Triticum dicoccoides | reverse complement strand
AGAGGCAGCATTGATCGGCTTCAGTTAGCAGCAGTATCAAAGGAATCGCTCGATCGGGTTTAATTAATAGCCATCGATCGATCGCTCGGGTTCAGTAACGCGTAGCCTACAGTGCAATCGCTCGGGTTCAGTTAGAGCCCAACGCCTCGCTCGGGTTCAGTTAGAGCCAACGCCTCGCACACACGCACGTACGTGTACGAGAGAAGCGCGCATCGCTCGGCCCCCGACCTCCCACCGTAACCGGGAACTCCCCGAAATTTTCCTCGCCCTCGCTTCTACCACGGTTTTTTCCATCATGGACGGCCCAAAGAATGTCATGCAGCTGCATCTCCGGCCCACCCAGGACGAAAAGCCCATTTTTTGGCATGATTTTTTGTCATAGAAGTAGGAGCCCACCACATCTATGATGATACCGGGTTTTGTCACAATTATCGTCATAGAAGTGTCATATGTATGACAAAAAAAATTCGTTCGGCCCAAAATGTCACAGATGTGTGTTGTTTTTGTAGTGCAAGTGTTGATGTTTAACAAGACCACTAGTTTCAAGTAAAGGGACAACGGGAAGAAAGGGGAACTTCAAGAAGAACGGCAAGCAAGTTGCTGCTCAAGAAGAAGCCCAAGTCTGGACCTAAGCCTGAAACTAAGTGCTTCTACTGCAAAGGGACTGGTCACTGGAAGTGGAACTACCCCAAGTATTTGGTGGATAAGAAGGATGGCAAAGTGAACAAAGCTATATTCGATATACATGTTATTGATGTGTACTTTACTAGTGTTTATAGCAACCCCTTGGTATTTGATACTGGTTCAGTTGCTAAGAATAGTAACTCGAAATGGGAGTTGCAGAATGAACAGAGACTAGTTAAGGGTGAAGTGACGATGTGTATTGGAAATGGTTCCAAGATTGATATGATCATCATCTCACACTCCCTATACTTTCGAGATTAGTGTTAAACCTAAAATAAATGTTATTTAGTGTTTGCGTTGAGCATGAATATGATTGGATCATGTTTATTGCAATACGGTTATTCATGTAAGTTAGAGATTAATTGTTGTTCTGTTTACATGAATAAAACCTTCTATGGTCATACACCCAATGAAAATGGTTTGTTGGATCTCGATCGTGGTGATACACATTTTCATAATATTGAAGCCAAAATATGCAAAGTGAATAATGATAGTGCAACTAATTTGTGGCACTGCCGTTTAGGTCATATTGGTGTAAAGCGCATGAAGAAAATCCATGCTGATGGGCTTTTGGAATCACTTGATTATGAATCAGTTGATGCTTGCGAACCATGCCTCATGGGCAAGATGACTAAGACTCCGTACTCCGGAACAATGGAGCGAGCAATAGATTGTTGGAAATCATACATACTGATGTATGTGGTCCGATGAATATTGAGGCTCGCGACAGGTATCATTATTTTCTAATCTTCATAGATGATTTGAACAGATATGAGTACATCTACTTGATGAAACAAAAGTCTGAAACATTTGAAAAGTTCAAAGAATTTTAGAGTGAAGTGGAGAATTATCGTAACAAAAATAAAAGTATCAACGATATGATCGCAGAAGTAAAATATTTGAGTTACAACTTTGGCCTTCAATTAAAACAATGTGAAATAGTTTCACTACTCACGCCACCTGGAACACCACAGTGTAATGGTGTGTCCAAATATTGTAACCATACTTTATTAGATATGATGCAATCTATGTTGTCTCTTACCAATTTACCACTATCGTTTTGGGGTTATGCATTAGAGACAGCTACATTCACGTTAAATAGGGCACCATCTAAATCCGTTGAGATGACACCGTATGAACTATGGTTTGGCAAGAAACCAAAGATGTGGTTTCTTAAAGTTTGAGGTTGCAATGCTTATGTGAAAAGGTTTCAACCTGATAAGCTCAAACCCAAATCGAAGAAGTGCGTCTTCATAGGATACCCAAAAGAAAATGTTGGGTACACCTTCTATCACAGATCCGAAGGCAAGTTATTCATTGCTGAGAATGGATCCTTTCTAGAGAAGGAGTTTCTCTCGAAAGAAGTGAGTGGGAGGAAAGTAGAACTTGATGAGGTAACTGTACCTGCTCCCTTATTGGAAAGTAGTTCGTCACAAAAATCTGTTCATGTGACTACTACACCAATTAGTGAGGAAGCTAATGATGATGATCATGTAACTTCAAATCAAGTTACTATCGAACCTCATAGGTAAACCAAAGTGAGATCCACACCAGAGTGGTACGGTAATCTAGTTCTAGAAGTCATGTTACTTGACCATGACGAACCTACGAACTATGAGGAAGCGATGATGAGCCCAGATTCCGTGAAATGGCTTGAGGCCATGAAATCTGAGATGAGATCCATGTATAAGAACAAAGTGTGGACTTTGATTGACTTGCCATTGTTTGGCGAGCCATTGAGATTAAATGGATCTTCAAGAGGAAGCCGGACGCTGATAGTAGTGTTACTATCTACAAAGCTAGAATTTTCGCAAAAGGTTTTCGACAAGTTCAAGGTGTTGACTACAATGAGAGTTTCTCACTCGTATCTATGGTTAAGTCTGTCATTATCATGTTAGCAATTGCCGCATTTTATGAAATCTGGCAAATGGATAAACAAAACTGCATTCTTTAATGGATTTATTAAAGAAGAGTTGTATATGATGCAACCATAAGGTTTTGTCAATCCTAAAGGTGCTAACAAAATATGCAAGGTCTAGCAATCCATCTATGGACCGGTGCAAGCATCTCGAAGTTGGAATATACGCTTTGATAAGTTGATCAAAGCATATAGTTTTATACAGACTTACAGTGAAGCCTGTATTTACAAGAAAGTGAGTGAGAGCACTACATCATTTTTGATAAGCATATGTGAATGACATATTGTTGTTCGGAGATAATGTAGAATTATTCTGCAAAGCATAAAGGAGTGTTTGAAAGGAGTTTTTCAAATAAAGACCTTGGTGAAGTTGTTTACATATTGAGCATCAAGATCTATAGAGATAGATCAAGACGCTTGATAAGTTTTTTAATGATTACATACCATGACAAGATTTTGAAGTAGTTAAAATGGAACAGTCAAAGAAAGAGTTCTTGCCTGTGTTACAAGGTGTGAAATTGAGTAAGACTCAAAGCCCGACCACGGCAGAAGATAGAAAGAGAATGAAAGTCATTCCCTATGCCTCAGCCATAGGTTCTATAAAGTATGCCATGCTGTGTACCAGATCTATTGTATACCCTACCACTGAGTTTGGAAAGGGAGTACAATAGTGATCTTGGAGTAGATCACCGGACAGTGGTCAAAATTATCCTTAGTGGAATAAGGATATGTTTCTCGACTATGGAAGTGGCAAAAGCTTTGTCGTAAAGGGTTACGTCGATGCAAATTTTGACACTGATCCAGATGACTCTAAGTCTCAATCTGGATACATACTGAAAGTGGGAGCAATTAGCTAGAGTAGCTCCGTGCAGAGCATTGTTGGCATAGAAATTTGCAAAATACATATGGATCTGAATGTTGTAGACCCGTTGACTAAACTTCTCTCACAAGCAAAACATGATCACACCTTAGTACTCTTTGGGTGTTAATCACATAGCGATGTGAACTAGATTATTGACTCTAGTAAACCCTTTGGGTGTGGTCACATGATGATGTGAACTATGGGTGTTAATCACATGGTGATGTGAACTCTTAGTGTTGAATCACATGGCGATGTGAACTAGATTATTGACTCTAGTGCAAGTGGGAGACTGAAGGAAATATGCCCTAGAGGCAATAATAAAGTTATTATTTATTTGCTTATATCATGATAAATGTTTATTATTCATGCTAGAATTGTATTAACCGGAAACATAATACATGTGTGAATACATAGACAAATAGAGTGTCACTAGTATGCCTCTACTTGACTAGATCGTTGATCAAAGATGGTTAAGTTTCCTAACCATAGACATGAGTTGTCATTTGATTAACGGTATCACATCATTAGGAGAATGATGTGATTGACTTGACCCATTCCGTTAGCTTAGCACTTGATCGTTTAGTTTGTTGCTATTGCTTTGTTCATGACTTATACATGTTCCTATGACTATGAGATTATGCAACTCCCGTTTACTGGAGGAACACTTTGTGTGCCACCAAACGTCACAACATAACTGGGTGATTATAAAGGTGCTCTACAGGTGTCTCCGAAGGTACTTGTTGGGTTGGCGTATTTCGAGATTAGGATTTGTCACTCCGATTGTCGGAGAGGTATCTCTGGGCCCACTTGGTAATGCACATCACTATAAGCCTTGCAAGCATTGCAACTAATGAGTTAGTTGCGGGATGATGTATTACGGAACGAGTAAAGAGACTTCCCAGTAACGAGATTGAACTAGGTATTGAGATATCGACGATCGAATCTTGGGCAAGTAACATACCGATGACAAAGGGAACAACGTATGTTGTTATGCGGTCTGACCGATAAAGATCTTTGTAGAATATGTAGGAGCCAATATGGGCATCCAGGTCCCGCTATTGGTTATTGACCAGAGAGGTGTCTCGGTCATGTCTACATAGTTATCGAACCCGTAGGGTCCGCACGCTTAACGTTCGTTGACGATATAGTACTATGAGTTATGTATGTTGGTGACCGAATGTTGTTCGGAGTTCCGGATAAGATCACGGACATGACGAGAAACTCCAGAATGGTCCGGAGATAAAGATTGATATATGGGATAAGAGTGTTTGGACTCCGGAAGGGTTCCGCAATTCATCCGAAGGGGTTCCGGATGTTTCCCGAAATGTTTGGGTACGAGAACACTTTATTTGGGCCAAAGGGGAAAGCCCACAAGGCTTTTGGAAAGCGCAAAAGGAAGTTTTGCAGAATCCAGGGGCCAGATGCCAGGGTCCCTGGCGTCTGGGTCCAGACACCATGAACCCTGGCGTCTGGCCCCGTAGTCCGAGAAGGACTCTTGCCTTTCGGGTGAAACCGACTTTGTGGAGGCTTTTACTCCAAGTTTCGACCCCAAGGCTCAACATATAAATAGAGGGGTAGGACTAGCACCCAAGACACATCAAGAAACACCAAGCCGTGTGCCGGCAACCCTGTCCCCTCTAGTTTATCCTCCGTCATAGTTTTCGTAGTGCTTAGGCGAAGCCCTGCGGAGATTGTTCTTCACCAACACTGTCACCACGCTGTCGTGCTGCCAAAACTGATCTACTACTTCGCCCCTCTTGCTGGATCGAGAAGGCGAGGACGTCACCGAGCCGAACATGTCCAGAACTCGGAGGTGCCGTGCTTTCGGTACTTGGATCGGGCGGATCGTGAAGACGTATGACTACATCAACTGTGTTGATATAACGCTTCCGCGAAAGGTCTACGAGGGTACGTAGACAACACTCTCCCCTCTCGTTGTTATGCATCACCATGATCTTGCGTGTGCGTAGGAATTTTCTTTTGAAATTACTACGTTCCCCAATAGTCGGCCCTCCTTTCCTTCATCTCCTCTTCCCCTTCCTTCCCCCTCCTATTAGGACTAGGATAGGGGGAAACCTACTCCTAGTAGGAGTAGGAATCCCCCCTTGGGGCGCACCATGAAGGGCCGGTCGGCCCCCTCCTCCCCTCCTTTATATACGGGGGAGGGGGAACCCCATAGACACACAAGTTGACAATTGTTTTAGCCGCGTGAGGTGCCCCCCTCCACAGATACACACCTCATTCATATCGTCGTAGTGCTTAGGCGAAGCCCTGCGCCGGTAACTTCATCATCACTGTCAACACGCCGTCGTGCTGACGAAACTCTCCCTCGGCCTCAACTAGATCAAGAGTACGAGGGACGTCACCGAGCTGAATGTGTGTAGATCGCGGAGGTGCCATGTGGTCGGTACTTGATTGGTTGGATCGCGAAGAAATTCGACTTCATCAACCGCGTTACTAAAACGCTTCCGTTTTCGGTCTACGAGGGTACGTAGACGCACTCTCCCCGCTCGTTGTTATGCATCTCCTAGATAGATCTTGCGTGATCGTAGGTAAATTTTTTGAAATACCGCGTGCCCCAATAGTGGCATCCGAGCCAGGTCTATGCGTAGATGTTATATGCACGAGTAGAACACAAAGGAGTTGTGGGCGTGTGTATATACATATTGCTTGTCATCACTAGTTGTTTCTTGATTCAGCGGTACACTACTAGGAAAAGGTCACTATGGCTTAATCTCGGGTCAATATGCTTAATCTCAAGTCAAATCGCACTCTGTGGTCAAACTTCCTGGAAGGTCACCCATCCTCACACTACTCCAGCCCGAGCACGCTTAACTTCGCAGTTCTATCCAACCCCAACACCAGCTCACTTCACAGGCACTTGTTGATATATCTATCATATCAATCCTATTAAACCTTGTTGATGTCTAGGACTTTGTTCATGTTCATGAGTGTGATGAAATTTTGAAAAAATATTTCAAACTTCCCGGTCATATTTTGAAAATAAAATTCAATTTTTTAAACCAATTTTTTTCTGTTACTAGTGGTGCACCATTTGCTAGTAAGTTTGATTTTTTTTCCATTTCCCCCTCTAGATCTTAAAATCCCCGTATCTTTCGTTCTGTTAGGTTTTTGGGGATTTTGAAGATGTTGAACAAGAGTTCCCCCATTCAATTTGTATGTAACTTTTCAAGTAGATGATTTTTCATATAAAAAACTTTTTAATCCGAGTTCGTATGCAAAAGTTATGCCCATTTTACTAAATTTCACAGAGATTTTGCGAATAAAGTCGAAATTCATATTTGTAAATTTTTCCAACAACTAGACCACATATCACATGGGAAACTTATTTTTTTTTGACATTTCCATCATTTTCTATTATTTTTTAAAAAACT
>NC_041388.1:418094171-418123335 GCF_002162155.2 Triticum dicoccoides | reverse complement strand
ACCAGGGTTACTAATGGCGCACTTGATGTGTGGTGAACCATTAGTAGTTTTGAAAAAAAATTGTTATTAATGGCGCACCAGTGGACAGTGTGCCATTACTAGTTTTAAAACAAACAAATAAAAGAAAATGATATGGACATTAATAGTGCACTGTGTAATGGTGCACCACACACCAGGTGTGCCATTAACACCACACACCAGGTGCGCCATTAGTAATATATTACTAATGGCGCACCTGTATCTGGCAGTGGCGCACCACATACACGGTGCGCCATTAATGTCCATATCATCTATAGCCCTTTTCCTAGTAGTGGTATCGTTGGATGAAGCGGCCTGGACCAACATTACATGACTACGTTCATGAGACTAGTTCTACCAATGTCCTTTGCACACAGGTGGTTGGCGGATGTTTGTTTCTCCAACTTTAGTTGAATCGGGTTCAACGAACAGGGTTCTTTATGAAGATCAAAAAACAATCATTATACCACATTGTGGTTTTTATGCCGTAGGTAAGAACGGTTCCTGCTAAGCCCGTAGCAGCCACGTAAAACTTGCAACAACAAAGTACAGGACGTCTAACTTGTTTTTGCAGGGTATGTTGTGATGTGATATGGTCAAGACGTGATGAGATATAAATTGTTTGTAACATCCCAAATTTTCAATTTGGAATGTTATACATTAGATCATCATTGCATATCATATTTATTTGCATTTTGGTTGATCCTAGAAATTCTATGCAACTCAAGGACCCTCGGAGAGGGTTGGGGATTTCGTTATTTTTCATATTTGAGTTTTCTCAAATTTTGAAAATAGGATCATTTGATTTTATTTATTTTATCTTTAATTATTTCTATTATAAAAATATGAGAGAGGGAATAAAATGACTTTCCCAAAATAAAGAAATATTGAGGATTTAATAATAAAATCAAATAAGATTTTATTTTGAATTTATTTGCTATTTTATTTGAATTTAGGAAAAATGCGCGTTTTTCAAAATTGCATTTAGGCCCCAAATAAATGTTCATCCTGTGCAGCTTGATTTTAGAAGCCAGGGAAAATTTATTTCGGGATTTTTGAAGTCCGTTTAGTATTCCTTTTGTTTGTTTTTCTGCGTGTAATAATTTTTTTAAAAAAAAAGAGCTAACCGACTACAGGCCGTGTTTGGCCCGGACTCCTAGGGGGGGCTTTATATAGCGCGCCCCGAGGCCCGAATCAGCCCAAGCCGCCGCCGCCCTAACCCTAAGCCGCGCCCGAGCCCAGCCGCCGCCGCCACCGCCCCGCCGTCGCCACGCTGCCGCCCGCCGCCACGCCGCCGCCCCGTCGGAGCCCCGCCGCCGCCACTGCCGTTTTTTTAGAAAAACCGTTCGGTTTTTCCGTCGGTTTTTTGTCGGTTTTTTAGATCCGTTTTTTAGATAGATCGTTTTTCGGTTTAGTTAATTATCGAGCGTTCGCTTGTTCGTCCGTTTTAACAAACGCGTTCATCGTTTAGATCCGGATAACGAACGTTCGTTCGTGAATCTGTTTGTCGTTTTTCTTTTTCTCAGATTTATTCCGCGATTTTTCTGATCCGATTCTTGTTTTAGTATAATTTTTCGCTCATTTATCGGAATCAAGCGATTCAAGCGCCTGGAGTTTCGTCTCGAAACCCTCTTTCTGTTTAACCATCTCAGACAAGTTTTTGCCTCTGTAAAATTTGACCTAGATCCAGAATAGTAAACGAAGCTTGTTTCTTTTGCCGTTTGTCTTTCGTTGCTTCGTTCGATTTGGTTCTTTTTGCCAACCGGAGTTCTTAAGTTGAACTTTCTGGTTAGATCTCTTATTTGAGTTTTACCTATGCATTACTTGAGTACTTATTGTTTGCTTGTTTGTTTGCGATAGAGTAATTGGAGTGCACCGCTTGCTACTTCGAATCGCTAGGTTTTGCGGATCATCAGCAAGGCAAGTAACACTTTGATCATACCTCCTACTACCCAGTTTTATTTGCATTAGATCAATCCTCACACATTGCATGATTAGGATCTAATTAAATTGTGGGTTTTGGGAAGTAGATGAGGTAGTACCTATTACCTGTTTTATTATCAAACATTTAGGAGTTACTTCTACGTTTGCTTATATTGCCATGCTATGCTAGTAGACGTGGATTGGGTGAGTGTATCCATGACAAATGTGAGATTGTTAAATTCATGGTATATCTAGGGTGGCAACTTAAACACACATCTGGGTGGATTGAGGCACCTGGGTATTCCAGCAATTGCCTGTTTTTCTTTTGGACCGCCACCCAGGCTCAAAGGGATCATGAGATTGTTCATACTAGAAACTTCCGTGTGCAGCCACAAGCTACTATGGGCTCTAGCATAGTTGATTAAGTTGTGCGAACTCTTAAAGTGGTAGACTAGCAGATGCAGGGGAAAGTAGGTGTAACGGTCTACCCGATCGTAAGGTGCTAGCGCTTCTGAAAGACTATGTCTCGGTCATTCGTTTCTCAAACACCAAGTGCGAGAATCCCAACGGAGGAGATCGAGTCTTGTGGGGAAAAGTGCGCAAACCTCTACAGAGTGTATAAACTAATCATGGTTAGCCGTGTCCATGGTTATGGACATCTTGAGTATCTAGTACTTGGATTATCATGTGAATCTCATCATGTTACTCTAATTAATTTGTTGGGTTTTTAATGATGATGTTTAATTGGGATTGAGAGGGTGTCTACACTCTCAATGTTTAACAACCACCATGATAGTTAAATAAAATTTATTCCTTTGCAGTAGGGAAAAATTGGCTTTACGCAAAACTGTAACCATGGAGCTTTCCACCAGCCAAATATGCATGTAGTATAGCCTTATTCTTTCATTGCTCTCTATGTGTTACATTGCCAGCATATTCCATGTGCTGACCCGTTTCGGGCTGCAACGTTCATGTTGCAGACTATTCAGATGACGAGTAAGGTGCTTTTAGGTTGTGGTTCTATACTCAGTGATGCCGTTGGAGTTGATGGACTCACTTATCTTCCAAGCCTTCCGCTGTTATCGTTATTAGATGGCCTTATGCCATGTTTATTGTAATAAGTTCTCTTTTGAGACACTCGATGTAATAAGTGTGTGATTGCTACTCTGTTATAAATCCTTCAAGTATTGTGTGGTGTTAGCATTACTAATCCAGGGATGACACTGGAGCACAGAGATTGGACCATTTGAGGTCTGGTCGCTACATTGTTGTATAAGAAGATCATGTTTTGTTGAAGTTATCGGTAACTGGCAGGAGCCTTATGGTTGTCTCTTTATTGCATAAGATGCAAACGCCATATAATTGCTTTACTTTATCGCTATGCGATAGCAATACTTGCAAAATCAATAGTTGGCAAGACGACCATGTGATGACACATTGATAAAGATCAAGATGATGGAGATCATGGTGTCATGCCGGTGATGATGGTCATCATGACGGTACTTTGGAGATGGAGATCAAAGGCACAAGATGATGATGGCCATATCATGTCACATATTTTGATTGCATGTGATGTTTATCTTTTATGCATCTTATTTTGCTTAGTACGACGGTAGCATTATGAGATGATCCCTTACTAAAATTTCAAGGTATAAGTGTTCTCCCTGAGTATGCACCGTTGCTACAGTTCATCGTGCCGAGACACCACGTGATGATCGGGTGTGATAAGTTCTACGTTCACATACAACGGGTGCAAACTAGTTTTGCACACGCAGAATACTCGGGTTAAACTTGACGAGCCTAGCATATGCAGATATGGCCTCGGAACACTGAGACCGAAAGGTCGAACGTGAATCATATAGTAGATATGATCAACATAGTGATGTTCACCATTGAAAGCTACTCCATCTCACATGATGATCGGACATGGTTTAGTTGATATGGATCACATGATCATTTAGATGACTAGAGGGATGTCTATCTAAGTCGGAGTTCTTAAGTAATATGATTAATTGAACTTAAATTTATCATGAACTTAGTCCTGATAGTATTTGCATATCTATGTTGTAGATCAATTGCTCGTGTATAGCTTCCCTATTTTATTTATGATATGTTCCTAGAGAAAACTATGTTGAAAGATGTTAGTAGCAATGATGCGGACTAGGTCCGTGATCTGAGGATTATCCTCATTGCTGCACAGAAGAATTATGTCCTTGGTGCACCGCTAGGTGACAGACCTATTGCATATTGTTGATTGGAAATGATATAGAATTTCTGGATAGCATAAAAGGATACTTGAATAAGATTTTTTCAATGAAAGACCTCGGTGAAGCTGCTTACATATTGGGCATCAAGATCTATAGAGATAGATCAAGATGCTTAATTGGACTTTCACAAAGCACATACCATGACAAAGTTTTGAAAAGGTTCAAAATGGATCAAGCAAAGAACGGGTTCTTGCCTGTGTTACAAGGTGTGAAGTTGAGTCAGACTCAATGCCCGACCACTACAGAAGATAGAGAGAAAATGATAAGTGTTCCTTATGCTTTAGCCATAGGCTCTATCATGTATGCAATGCTGTGTACCAGACCTGATGTGTGCCTTGCTATTAGTTTAGCAGGGAGGTACCAAAGTAATCTAGGAGTGGATCACTAGACAGTGGTCAAGAACGTCCTGAAGTACCTAAAGAGGACTAAGGATATGTTTCTCGTTTATGGAGGTGACGAAGAACTCATTGTAAATGGTTACGTCGATGCAAGCTTTGACACTGATCCGGACGATTTTCTAAATCGCAAACCGGATACGTGTTTATATTGAACGGTGGAGCTGTCAGTTGGTGCAGTTCTAAACAAAGTGTCATGGAAGGATCTACGTGTGAAGCGGAGTACATAGCTGCTTCGGAAGCAGCAAATGAAGGAGTTCATATCCGATCTAGGTGTCATACCTAGTGCATCGGGTCCAATGAAAATCTTTTGTGACAATACTAGTGCAATTGCCTTGGCAAAGGAATCCATATTTCACAAGAGAACCAAGCACATCAAGAGACGCTTCAATTCCATCCGGGATCAAGTCCAGGTGGGAGACATAGAGATTTGCAAGATACAGATAGATCTGAATGTTGCAGAACCGTTGACTAAGCCTCTTCCACGAGCAAAACATGATCAACACCAAGACTCCATGGGTGTTAAAATCATTACTTTGTAGTCTAGATTATTGACTCTAGTGCAAGTGGGAGACTGAAGGAAATATGCCCTAGAGGCAATAATAAAGTTATTATTTATTTCCTCATATCATGATAAATGTTTATTATTCATGCTAGAATTGTATTAACCGGAAACACAATACATGTGTGAATACATAGACAAACATAGTGTCACTAGTATGCCTCTACTTGACTAGCTCGTTGGTCAAAGATGGTTGAGTTTCCTAGCCATATACATGAGCTGTCATTTGATTTATGGGATCACATCATTAGGAGAATGATGTGATTGACCTGACCCATTTCGTTAGCTTAGCACTTGATCATTTAGTTTACTGCTATTGCTTTCTTCATGACTTATACATGTTCCTAGACTATGAGATTATGCAACTCCTGAATATCAGAAGAATACTTTGTGTGCTACCAAACATCACAACGTAACTGGGTGATTATAAAGGTGCTCTACAGGTGTCTCCGATGGTGTTTGTTGAGTTGGCATAAATCAAGAATAGGATTTGTCACTCTGATTGTCGGAGAGGTATCTCTGGGCCCTCTCGGTAATGCACATCACTATAAGCCTTGCAAGCAATGTGACTAATGAGTTAGTTACGGGATGATGCACTACGGAACGAGTAAAGAGACTTGTCGGTAACGAGATTGAGCTAGGTATTAAGATACCGACGATCGAATCTCAGGCAAGTAACTTGCCGATGACAAAGGGAACAATGTATATTGTTATGCGGTTTCACCGATAAAGATCTTCGTAGAATATATAGGAACCAATATGAGCATCCAGGTTCCGCTATTGGTTATTGACCGGAGATGTGTATCGGTCATGTCTACATAGTTCTCGAACCCGTAGGGTCCGCACGCTTAAAGTTCTTTGACGATCGGTATTATGAGTTTTTGTGTTTTGATGTAACGAAGGTAGTTCGGAGTCCCGGATATGATCACGGACATGATGAGGAGTATCTAAATGGTCGATATGTAAAGATCGATATATTGGACGACTATGTTCGAACACCGGAAGTGTTTCGGGACGTTTCGGGCATATACCGGAGTACCGGGGGGTTACCGGAACCCCCCGGGGAGTATATTGGGCCTAATGGGCCCTAGTGGGAGAAGAGGAGGGGCAGCCAAAGGCAGCCGTGCGCCCCCTCCCCTCTAGTCCGAATTGGACAAAGAGGGGGGGCGCCCCCCTTTCCTTCTCTTCCTCTCTTCCTCTCTCCCTTCCTTCCCTTCTCCTACTCCTACTAGGAAAGGAGAAGTCCTACTCCCGGTGGGAGTAGGAATCCCCTCTTGGCGCGCCCTCCTCCTTGGCCGGCCGCCTCCACCCTAGCTCCTTTATATACAGGGGCAGGGGGCACCCCAAGGACACAACAATTTATCATTGATCTCTTAGCCGTGTGCGGTGCCCCCCACCACCATAATCCACCTCGGTCATATCATAGCGGTGCTTAGACAAAGCCCTGCGTCGGTAGCATCATCATCACCGTCACCACGCCATCGTGCTAATGAAGCTCTTCCACTACGAGAAATATGTCAACTTATGACCTTCTGTCAGTGACCCTCGAAGAATTGGTCATAAATTTATGACCATTTTAGACCAATTGGTCAAAAGCTGTCTGGGGGGCTCCAAACCCTAAACCATTGCGACCATTTTGGTCAGAAAGGTCATAATTTCCATACACGAAATGGTCATAAAGCAAACAGCGCTAGTCCGTTGCCTTATTTCTAGTTGTTAACGACCAATATAGATGGTCATAGCCTTGTAAATTGTGGTGGGTTGCGATGACTAGGCGCCATCTCATCAGTTTTGCCTATGTGTCATGTGCATGTGGCAGTTTTTGCCCTAGGTTGTGAAGCAACCTATATTTCTGTCATTCCCAAAATTCCCAAAAAAATCTCATAAATTCTTTGGGTCATATCTTCATCAAATATGTAAAAACCTTCCTTTCCTAGTTCAAAAATAATTCAAAAATATTCATTTTCCTATTCTGTTCAGAACAACAGTTTGTGAAGGATGTACCACTTTGGCATGTCCAAATAGTATCCATTTTCTACAGTGCTTTCCTATGCCCAAATAACCATCCTCCACCAAATGCTAGCTGAATACATTCATTATTTTGAGCCGAGCTTCAACATTCGTAGTTATGTCCAGTGTGGTAGTTTGCAAAGCAAGTACCACCTAGGCTCCTCCTTTTGAGCTGAAAATTTGTGAACACGGTCTTCTTAGTAACTGATCATCCTAATCCAAAACTCACGCCCATTAGCCATGTACATTTCCCGTACCACTAATCAAACACTTGGCTGCTAATTCATGTTTGAGCATCGATCGGTCTCCTCGTGAAAATCTTATGTTGTAATTTTCTTCCTAGCACCAACCTGGGGAGTGCCCAACCCACTCTACATGCCTAGGCCGCGCAGAACACATGGCAACGTTACGATCGCGCGGTGACCACGCGGCGGGCATGCGAGTTTACGCGTTCTAGAGTTGGGGCCCTCGGCCGCCGCCCAAACCTCGACGTATCGCCATCAAACCATGTATTATGATTAAATAGGTCCTTATGTAACTAGAAATGATTTTTGGAAAAAATAAATAGCAAACTATGAGGTAGCTGCAGTTCAAATTTGACTCGCTTCCAACTGAATCGGCGGAAATTTGTCTTTTCCACGAGAGGTGGATCAAAAAAATTTACACCCAACCATTTTGTCAATTGTGCATTAAATATGGCCTAGTATTTTATAAAAATGATTTGGTCCAATTTTGCAACAATTATTTGGTAGTTCCTTCACAAAAAAACCTCCTTTCGGGCACTCGAAAAATGGAAAATGGTTTTTTCGTCCAACAGAAATGAAAACTTCCTTAGACAACATTGTTTGCCATTCCAATATGCACTCTTGTGCACAATATGAGATCATTTGAACAAACTATGCCATGAAGGTGGCCATAAGATTGATCATTTGGCTTGAAAGCCATTGATCTTCACACATGATAGCTCGTTTCTGAGAACATGTTTTTATAATAATTGCCGTATTACAAGTTTGTTATTTTTCCTAGGAACTTGGCCACATATGATGACACAATGCGAAGGTTTCCCAATTTTTTGATTTTTTTTGAATTTTTTATGCCCGTTTCAAAATGCGGTCAAAACGGCAGGAATGACCGTTCCTAGCTAGTGGTTGAATCTTGGAATTTTGTTGGTGTTTCTCTGATTAAAAAGATACTTATGTACCTAGAAATGATTTTTGGAAAAAATAAATAGCAAACTATGAGGCAGCTGCAGTTCAAATTTGACCCGCTTCCAGCTGAATCGGCGGAAATTTATCTTTTTCACGAAAGGTGGATCAAAACGTTTCACACCCAACAATTTTCTCAATTGTGCATTAAATATGTCCTAGTATTTTATAAAATTTATTTGGTCCAATTTTGCAACAATTATTTGGGAGGTCCTTCACAAAAAAACCTCCTTTTGGGCACTCAAAAAATGGAAAATGGTTTTTTCGTCCAACGAAAACGAAAACTTCCTTAGGCAACATTGTTTGCCATTCCAATATGCACTCTTGTGCACAATATGAGATCATTTGAACAAACTATGCCATGAATGTGGCCATAAGATTGATCATTTGGCTTGAAAGCCATTGATCTCCACACGTGATAGCTCGTTTCTGAGAACCCTTTTTTTAAATAATTGCCGTATTACAAGTTTGTTATTTTTCCTAGGAACTTGGCCACATATGATTACACAATGCGAAGGTTTCCCAATTTTTTATTTTTTTTTGAATTTTTTATGCCCGTTTCAAAATGCGGTCAAAACAGCGGGAATGACCGTTCCTAGCTAGTGGTTGAATCTTGGAATTTTTTTGGTGTTTCTCTGATTAAAAAGATACTTATGTACCTAGAAATGATTTTTGAAAAAAATAAATAGCAAACTATGAGGCAGCTGCAGTTCAAATTTGACCCGCTTCCAACTGAATCGGCGGAAATTTGTCTTTTTCACAAGAGGTGTATCAAAACTTTTTACACCCAACAATTTTCTCAATTGTGCATTAAATATGTCCCAGTATTTTATAAAATTGATTTGGTCCAATTTTGCAACCATTATTTGGGAGGTCCTTCACAAAAAAACCTCCTTTTGGGCACTCGAAAAATGGAAAATGGTTTTTTCGTCCAAAGAAAATGAAAACTTCCTTAGGCAACATTGTTTGCCATTCCAATATGCACCCTTGTGCACAATATGAGATCATTTGAACAAACTATGCCATGAAGGTGGCCATAAGATTGATCATTTGGCTTGAAAGCCATTGATCTTCACACATGATAGCTCGTTTCTGAGAACATGTTTTTATAATAATTGCCATATTACAAGTTTGTTATTTTTCCTAGGAACTTGGCCACATATGATGACACAATGCGAAGGTTTCCCAATATTTTGATTTTTTTGAATTTTTTATGCCCGTTTCAAAATGCGGACAAAACGGCGGGAATGACTGTTCCTAGCTAGTGGTTGAATCTTGGAATTTTGTTGGTGTTTCTCTGATTAAATAGATACTTATGTACGTAGAAATGATTTTTGGAAAAAATAAATAGCAAATTATGAGGCAGCTGCAGTTCAAATTCTACCCGCTTGCAGCTGAATCGGCGGAAATTTGTCTTTTTCACGAGAGGTGGATCAAAACTTTTTACACCCAACCATTTGGTCAATTGTGCATTAGATATGTCCTAGTATTTTAGAAAATTGATTTGGTCCAATTTTGCAACAAATATTTGGTAGGTCCTTCACAAAAAAAAACTCATTTTGGGCACTCGGAAAATGGAAAATGGTTTTTTCGTCCAAAGAAAATGAAAACTTTCTTAGGAAACATTTTTTGCCATTCCAATATGCACCCTTGTGCACAATATGAGCTCATTTGAACATATTCTCATTCAAATTTTCCCCGCTTCCCACTGAATGGGTGAAATTTGCTTTTTATAAGAGGTGGATCAAAAGCTTTTGACATGTAACTATTTGGTCAATTTTACATAAAATGTGGTCTAATATTTTGAAAAATGGAGTTGTGATATTTTGCAACAAATATTTGGTAGCTTCTTCACGGAAAAAACCATTTTATGCACTCGAAAAATGGAAAATCATCTTTTTGTGCAAAGAAAATGAAAGCCGTCTAGCTATGGCATCGTTTGCCATTGTAAGATACAGACTTATGAAAAAAACGACATCATTTTGACAAACTATGACATTGTTATGTTTACAAAATTCAAAGTTTTGGGTCCAAAATTTTAAGATTCAAGTGCGAGATAGCCGGCCAATGAGACGCGAGGAACTGCTTTCACGTGGATCACCAAATTGGACGCAATCTGAGCCATCCTTCACGCATCCATCCAACGGTGGAGCTACTCCCGAGAATCAAAAACCCTAATCCACCCACCCACCCTTCTCTCGATCCCCAGATCCTCACCCGCCGCCACCCCCACTCACCCACTCCCTCGCTCCCCTCGGTCCCCCTAGATCCATCCTCTCCCCTCCCGCAACCCCAAACCTGGCCACGCCGCCGAACGCCACTCCCCCAAACCGAGCCCCAGCCCCGCCGGCGACCTCCTTCCCCACTCCTCGACTGCCCAGCAACATCCTCTACTTCATACCCGCCGGACGACTAACCAACCTTCTCGTCTTCCTCCTCGTCTCCCCACGATTCGATTTGGGTCCCCCTTCGGTGAACCAGCCGCCGGCGACCGCCTCCACTCCGCTGCCGGCGCCACCTCCCCTCCCTTCACTGGCTGGAGATCCACTCGAGCTCCCCTCCTCCAATCTCGCCACCGTCGTCGTCGTCGACCCCCAACCCCACCCCCACCGGCGACCGTATCCACCAACCCCATCACCACTGGTGACCTCCCTCCCTCCCCAGATGGCTGGATGGATGGACGGGGACGACGAAAGCGGTGCCGGATCCGCATCCACCATCTCTCGGTGGGGGCCGGAGCATCCTGATGCGGTGGCCTTGTCTCCGACCAAGGCCGGTTCTTCCTCGACCTTCCACGACATGCATCTCCTCTCCGGCCATGGTGGGTGAGCGTGAATCCCTCCTCCCTTGTCTTGTATGTTTCCTCCCTCCCTCTGATTCCTTCTGTCTGCCTGCGTGTGATTTGTTTTGTGTCCGATCTGATCTGTAGAAGCTGTTGTTGCTGCTGTAGGTGGAACCAGAAGAAGCAACCCCCCTAACGGACGTGGTTGCTGCACATCTCAAGTGGTGAGCGCCTCCCCATCTCAAGTGGTGTTCTACCCGCCCCCTGCACATCTGATTATATTTGATTTGATTGATGTGCACATAAACACACACGATTCTTCCGGACACAACTTGGTGATGTTGATTGCTTTGGTTTGGTTCAGTTTGACACAATCTGAATGTATCTGATTGCTATCATGTTGTTCGTTGCTTGCTTGAGCAGAGCAAAATCATCCTGTTGAGAGCTCGTTGATTGCTATCCTACTGATCCGCCGCCTCTTCGGCAGCAAAACCGTAAGTCCTCGACCATCTTCCCTTCTTCGGGGCGCCTGCTAGCCGCCTAGATCGTGTTTGAATTCCAGTGTGCGTGCAGGTGGAGACGGTGGTTCTGGAGGGGCACAGCATCGTGGAGGCGCTGGCCAGGTACGCGGCGGAGTCCGGTGTCCACAACCTGGTGCTCGGATCCGCAACCTTGAGCTGCTTCTGGAGGTATATACTGTATTTTCGTCTTTAGAAAAGGCCAGGATTTCGCTTTTGAGAACCCAACAAATCTGGATAGTTGTTGTTACTTGCTTTGCTTTTCCCCAAAAGAGGAACCAGAAATGTAAGTTAGTGTAGGAAGCAAAAAGGGGTGAGTCCCTTTAATGGATCGTGACTTGCCTCACTCTCATGTTACACATTTGGCATCAGAAAGGTTGATAGATGCATCCACTGATCCACGTACATACAGACTTAGTTTCTGTTTATAGAGACTGAACTATGTTCGGAAGAAAATACTGTAGGATAGTTTGTAAAGTGTGTGTTCTTAAGATTTGTAGCAGCAACTACAGTCCTGTTCATGCTGATTGGTCCTTGTTATGCACCTACTTGATTGTCAGCATATGCATCTGGTTTTGTTTTATATTTGAATTTTGTGCCCTATTTAGTTAGTCCTAATGGTCTCATCTCTTAGGAAGATTCTAGCTAACTGAAAGGGCCTTCCTTAATTATTCTCTTTTACAAGGTTGAGAGTAGCTCAAAATGATACTAACACATACGTACATTCTCATTCTCTACCTCTGCTCTCATTAAATATTTGCCATGTATTTAATGTGTGTGTGTGTGGAGTAAAGTTGTGGTTTGTACTTCTCCTTTGTAACATGATGAAACAAGCACCTGTAGCGTCTAAGTTAGTGGGTGTTTGTCTACATGGTAAAGCTTCTTTGCCATGTATTTCATTAGGATGTGAACAATCTACTACAGGCTCACAAAGCTATTGAGTTAAATTTTTTGTTTCTTTGCTGTCAATGTTTGCTAAGCTATTTAAATGATGATGACAAACTGAAATCATGAATACTCATATAGAAACTATATGGTAATAACTATACATGTTATCATTGAGTTTGATGTGTGTTTATAGAATGACATGGTTGGCTAATTAAACCATGTCCGTGTATCTTTTAGAATTTGATTCATTGGTAGCACATTCAGATATATTAATTAATTTTGTGCATGTTGGAGAATTTAGACGACGATAACAAACTATAATCACGAATACTTGTATAGAAACTTGGACGACCATCTTGTTTAATTTTGTGATATTCCTCCATACTAGGAGCTAATCAGCTGCACTGTTATTCAGCTTTCATTGGCAGTTTTAATTTCACTGAAATCATCTTTTCTTTTCTATGCTCATGTTCAAGCCTGGTAGTATATATTTTTTCCAAATGGTCTGTTTACTTGATTTATCTGTTGTTTGATTTTGCTCCATCAGCTTTCCTGATGTCCTTCTACATATATATGTTGGTTGTAATCTTCTTGAAGAATGCAAGTACTTGATATTCCATTCTGTTCTTGTAGGTGAATGGAACTCCGTTGAGGACTTCTACCCATGTTGAAGAGCAGCTAGCTTTTGTACTGGCAGAGCGGTCTATTTATAGATCTCAATATTTATGATTGTGTGGATTTGGGTGAAGTTTGAAGTTCTTGGGTATGCAAGATTCGATGGTTAAACTGGTTGATGTCATGTGAATGAGTGTATGGAAACTGGTTGTTGTGATGTGAATGAGTGTATGTAGTTTCACGTGTTCTGTTTTGTATAGCATATTGTAATAAACTTATTTTAGCTATTATTTGAAGATTTTCATATGCTTTCTCTCTTCTATCTGTTTGATATATACATATATATTGCTTATTAATAAGCTGTGAAAAATCTGACATTTGGGACACATCTGTAAACTGGAGCTGGGAAAAAAAGCTGGAAATAAAAGATAAATTGACTGCAAAATGTTGTGCGCTAGAAAATAAAAAGGCCAAATATAGGCCAGGCCCATGTAGATAACTGAAATTAACATAATATACATATATTAAAAGGGCTTGCCTAAAAATAATACATGGGCCGAATTATTGGGTCAGACCCATGTAGCTAATAAAAGCACAGGAAAAACATTAAAAAGGCCGAATTGTTGGGCTAGGCCCATGTAGAAAATCGAATTGGACCGGGCCGAATCTTGTGCCATGTCAGATTGCCACGCTGGATGCCTACGTGGCCTGGGGAGGTTGCTAGTGACCAAAACGCCACAGTAGACGTATTTTGGTCATAAACGTCTTCGACCATTCCAGAAAAAAGGTCGCTATAGTCAGTTTATGACCGCCAGCGTTTGACCTTCTGTTTTTTGCACAAAAAGGTTGCAAATGAAAAACCATGACCTTTCAGTGACCAATAGTGGTGGTCACAAGTTGACATATTTCTTGTAGTGTTCCCAGAAGCTCTACTGGATCGTGAGCTCGTGGGACGTCACCGAGCTGAACGTGCTGAACGCGGAGGTGTCGTACGTTCAGTGCTGAGGATCGGTCGATCGTGAAGACGTACGACTACATCAACCGCGTTGTTATAACGCTTCCGCTTACGGTTTATGAGGGTACGTAGACAACACTCTCCCCTCTCGTTGCTATGCATCACCATGATCTCGCGTTTGCGTAGGATTTTTTTTTGAAATTACTGCGTTCCCCAACAGATAATGGTTTAGTTGCTAAGAGTAGTAACTCGAAACGGGAGTTGCAAAATAAACAGAGACTAGTTAAGGGCGAGGTGATGATGTGAGTTGGAAGTGATTCCAAGGTTGATAAGATCACTATCGCACACTCCCTTTACCTTCGGGATTAGTGTTGAACCTAAAATAAATGTTATTTCGTGTTTGCGTTGAGCATAAATATGATTGGATCATGTTTATTGCAATACGGTTATTCATTTAAGTCAAAGAATAATTGTTGTTCTATTTACATGAATAAAACCTTCTATGGTCATACACTCAATATAAATGGTTTATTGAATCTCGATCGTAGTGATACACATATTCATAATATTGAAGCCAAAAGATGCAAAGTTAATAATGATAGTGCAACTTATATGTGGCATTGCCGTTTAGGTCATATTGGTGTAAAGCGCATGAAGAAACTCCATGCTGATGGACTTTTGTAACCACTTGATTATGAATCACTTGATGCTTGCGAACCATGCCTCATGGGCAAGATGACTAAGACTCCGTTCTTCGGAATAATGGAGCGAGCAACAGACTTGTTGAAAATAATACATACTGATGTGTGTGGTCCAATGAGTGTTGAGGCTCGCAGCGGGTATCGTTATTTTCTGACCTTCACAGATGATTTGAGCAGATATGGGTATATCTACTTGATGAAACATAAGTCTAAAACATTTGAAAAGTTCAAAGAATTTAGGAGTGAAGTGGAAAATCATCGTAACAAGAAAATAAAGTTTCTACGATCTGATCATGGAAACAAATATTTGAGTTACAAGTTTGGTCTTCATTTGAAACAATGTGGAATAGTTTCGCAACTCACGCCACCTGGAACACCACAGTGTAATGGCGTGTCCGAACGTCATAACCATACTTTATTAGATATGGTGCAATCTATGATGTCTCTTACCGAATTACCACTATCATTTTGGGGTTATGCATTAGAGACAGCTGCATTCACGTTAAATAGGGCACCGTCTAAAAATCCGTTGAGACGACACTGTATGAACTGTGGTTTAGCAAGAAACCTAAGTTGTTGTTTCTTAAAGTTTGGGGTTGTGATGCTTATGTGAAAAAGTTTCTACCCGATAAGCTCAAGCCCAAATCAGAGAAGTGTGTCTTCATAGGATACCCACAAGAAACTATTGGGTACACCTTCTGTCGGTGTACTAAAGTAGGGGTACCTTAGTATCTCGAACTTGTGCACGGGCAGTTGCAGCGCCCCGCGGCAAGGCTTGCCAGGTGACCGCCAAGACCCTCCGTGGTTCCCTTGAAGACCATTCAAGAACAAAGTACTCAAACCAAGGCCCCGGCAAGAGGAGCTTGCCGGGAAGGCCAACCAAGGCCCCGGCAAGAGGAGCTTGCCGGGAAGGCCAACCAAGGCCCCGACAAGAGGAGCTTGCCGGGAAGGCCAACCCAGGCCCCGGCAAGAGGATCTTGCCGGGAAGAGACAAGACCCCGGCAAGAGGAGCTTGCCGGGAAGGCCACTCAAGGCATACCAAGAAAGCTTGCCGCGACGCGCCCTGCGTCCCGGCAAGGCCCGGTGAGCAACAAGCTCCCAAACACGACAAGACGACGACCACGGCAAGGAGCTTGCCGCGGGAAACCCCCACTTCGTGCCCGCGCTCCAGCACACCTGCTAATGTGTCGCTCTAGGACTCTCCCAAGCACACGTGGCAGGAGGCCGCGCAGCTAGGGGTGCGCGGTGGCAAGCGGAGATGAAGAGAAGGCCATCGTGGCAAACGGTGGCGCTCCTAACGGTCACTTTTTGCACTGTTTAGGCAACTCAGACAGGCATTCAATGACCTTGTCCCCTGCCGTCAGAGTTAGGTAGGGTGCACTGTGTCTACAGTAGCGGTAGCTGCACCTACCGCATCCTTTTCCATTTTTACCCTTCTAGTCTACGTTGCCACCTGTCGGTGACCCCTTGAAAGTATAAAAGGAGGCCCAAGCGCAACGTAGAAGGGGTTCGGCTCATTCGAAACACCAGAAACACTCCCACGCTTAGTCTGATAGCGTCCATCACTCCTGAGCAAGGATTCAATACACACAAATAAGCAGCAGTAGGGTTTTACGCATCCGTGCGGCCCGAAGCTGGGTAAAACTGCTCGCGTGTACTGCCTCGATCCGCTCTTTGTGCGACCTCCGCCCTCACCGAATCGAAAGGGGCTCGGTCCGCCGATCCCCATAGGTGTTCGTGGATCAGTTTCCCCGACATCTTTGGCGCGCCAGGTAGGGGGCGTCGAGATTGTGCGAACCCGATCCGGCGTGCACGTGAGCTAAATCTTCATCGTCTTCATCGACATGCCACCGAAGAAGAAGGATTCGGAGGCAGCCGTTCCGTCTGCGTCGCTTTCACCGCCTCCGGAGCAAACGGGTGGTGAAGTGGACGCCGGCGGAAGAATGGGCATCGACGAGGGAGCCCTCAGTGCGGCCAAGTCCAAGGACAAGGCGGCACAGACCTCGGCGTCCATGCGCGCACCGCGCCCCTCTCAGGAGGCGCGGGACCAGCAGCGTCATGGCGTCCGCAGCGCCAAGATCAAGCTGGTGGTTCTCGCGGCGCTCAAGACCAACATGCACGTCAACATGCTGGCTCGAGCGAAGTACGGTCGCCTGGACGGGGCACTGCTCCTTCTAACGTGGTTAGGAGTCCGAGCACGCCCCACTCCTCACACCGTTCACCTCCGCCGCCCACCACTCCAGCAGAAGCCTTGGCGCGAGCTCAACTGCTCCTAGACTATCCTCCGACGGCGGACAAGACCGACGAATGGAGGGCCACTATCCAGAGCCTCATCGGCTTCGCCAACGGCGACACTGCGCGGCAACCAAGCACCTCGCTGCCGCGGCAGGACAGCCGGACTCGAGCCGATGGCAACAAGACCGGGGGAGGTGCGACTTCCATGCACTCTCCACTACGAAGGCCAAAATCGCCGACTCGCCGGGTCCACCCCGACAGCGACTCCACCGCGTCGTCGGACCCACGAGCTCATCGCGACCAGCGCTAAGTTCTCCATGAACGACAACAAGAAGATGCTCGAACCCGCATCGAGCGCCGAAGAGAAGCGCGACGTCATTCCGACAAGCGCGCTGGGCCCTCTGTTGACATGCATGCGCCAGGGGAACCAGGCGATCTGCCGTACGCGGTAGGTTGTCCTGCGTTCACCCGTGAGCTGCGGCAAGTCCAGTGGCCCAGCACAAAGAATTTCAAGCCAAACGTACCGGAGAAGTATGATGGCAAGACGCATCCGTCGGAGTTCCTCAGCATCTATGCCATTGCGGTGCAGGCTGCCGGGGGACGAGATGACAAGATCCTTGCCAACTTTTTCCCGCTGGTGCTCAAGCCCAATGTCAGATCCTGGCTCATGCACTTGCCGGACAATTCCATCTCCTCTTGGGCAGATTTATGCCATCAGTTTGTCGGCGCCTTTACAGGCGGCCACAAGCCACATGGCCAAGAAAGTGATCTTCATATGCTCGCCCAGAAGGAAGGAGAGCCACTGCGCAAGTACATTCAGAGATTCAGCCGTGTACAGCACAACATCCCAGACGTCCACCCCGCCGCGATTATCAGCGCGTTCCATCAGAACGTGCGAAACCGAAGGATGAGGGAGGAGATGGCGATGTGTAAGATCAGAGACGTCAGCGAGCTTTATGCCCTGGCCGACAAGTGTGCACGCGCTGAAGAGGGGAGGAGGCTCCCCGGAGAGAGTACGGGAGCAGGAGGATCCGACAGTGAGGATGCCGCCCTGGCAAGGAAAGGCCGGCGGCGGAACAATAGAAGGAAAAAGGGCAAGGAAGTGCTAGCTGTCGAGCAGACCGGCAACGGAGGTGGCGCCAAGGAAACTAAGGATGGTGGCTCCGGTAAGGAGGCCCAGCCTGTGGCGGCCGCCGACAAGCAGGACAGCTCCGGCAAGCAGTATTGCAAGATTCACCGCACCAAGGGTCACGATCTCCAGAACTGCAAGAAAGTCGAACAGCTTGTTGAGCAACAGAAAGTTGAGTACGAGCGGCGCGACAAGGAGAAGGCCCAGGAAGGAACTGGTGGATCCGGCAAGAAACGTCCCGGCCAGGGAGGACGCCGCGGCAAGGCCAAGCAGCGGCAAGGAGACAGACCTCCCCGCGGCCGCGACAAGGATGAAGATGACGACGATGACGAAGACGTGGATGATGATGAGGCCGATGAGCAGGAATTTCAGAAAGCTACAGAGGTCCTGTGCGTTGACGGTGGTGCTTCTCTGCATACTTCGCACCGCCAACTCAAGCAGTGGATGCGAGAAGTGAATGCAGCGGAGCCATCCATAGAGTCACGCAAGCCCCTGAAATGGTCCAGCACGCCTATCATCTTCGACATTGAGGATCACCTTGATCGCGTAACTGCGGTCGGGTGCTTGCCGATGTTGGTTTCACCAACTATCCGCAACCTCAAGGTCACGAAGATGCTAGTTGACGGAGGGGCCGGCTTGAATCTGATCTCCTCCGCGGTCCTTCAGAAACTCCAGATCCCTGACAGCGAGCTTGAAGAGACCGGCACATTCCAAGGAATCAACCCGGGAAGGAGCAAGCCGAAGGGGAAGATCACGCTGCCGGTCACATTTGGCAGCGAGCTGAATTTCAGAACTGAGAGGGTCACATTTGACGTTGCCGATTTTCCATTGCCTTACAATGGGATCCTTGGCCGTCCAGCGCTCGCCAAGTTTATGGCAGCCTCTCACTATGCATACAACATACTCAAGATGCCAGGCCCGATAAGTGTCATCTCTGTCCCCGGTGACAAGAAGGATGCCCTTATCTGCGCCGACAAGATCTACCGGGAAGCAGCAGCCGCAGCTGATCACAACACACTTGCCGCTGAAGCTCCCGGGGGGAAGAAGAAGACAAAGTCCGGCAAGAGCTCTGATGCCCACTCCGGCAAGCGCACCTCTTCGGAGTGTTGCGCTACCGTCGAGGACGCACCGTCGAGCTCCACCGGCAAGTGCAAGAAGGCTATGGCAGCTCCACCTGAGACTAAGAAGGTGTCCGCCAAGGAGGATGGCACTGGTGGTACCTTCACCATCAGCGCCACTCTTGACCCCAAATAGGAAAGCGCGCTCGTTGCTTTCCTGCGGGCGAATGTCGACGTGTTTGCATGGCAACCGTCTGATATCCCCAGTGTTCCTAGGAAAGTAATCGAGCACCACCTAGCCGTTTGTCCTCATGCGCGGCCCGTCAAGCAGAGAGTCAGGAAGCAGGCAGTGGAGCGCCAAGAATTCATAGCAGAAGAAATCAAGAAGTTGGAAACAGCAGGCCTTGTCAGAGGAGTGCTCCATCCCACGTGGTTGGCCAATCCTGTAGTCGTGTGCAAGGCGAACGGGAAATGGAGGCTTTGTATAGACTTCACTGATGTCAATAAAGCTTGTCCCAAAGATCCATTTCCCTTGCCGCGCATTGACCAGATTGTTGACTCCACAGCTGGATGTGATTTGCTTTCATTTCTTGATGCATACTCAGGATACCATCAGATCTTCATGGCAGAAGAGGATGAAGAAAAAACCGCATTTATCACCCCTTGCGGCACATACTGTTTTGTACGCATGCCCTTTGGGTTGAAGAATGCTGGTTCAACATTTGCAAGGGTAGTCCATGTCGCTTTTGAGCCACAGATACACAGAAATGTGGAAGCCTACATGGATGATATAGTGGTCAAGAGTAAGGACAAGGCTACCCTGATCCAAGATTTAGAAGAAACTTTTGCAAATCTGCGCAAGATCAACCTCAAGCTCAACCCCGAGAAGTGCGCGTTTGGAGTCCCTTCCGGCAAGCTTCTCGGGTTCTTTGTGTCTCAGCGGGGAATTGAAGCCAACCCCGACAAGATCAAGGCCATCGAGCAGATTGAAGCACCGAAGCGCGTCAACGATGTGCGAAGGCTTGCCGGTTGCGTGGCTGCTCTCAGCAGGTTTATCTCCAAGTCTGCTGAGCGCGCCCTGCCATTTTTCAAAATATTGAAAAAGGCAGGTCCAATGAAATGGACTCCAGAAGCGGAGGCCGCGCTACAGGACTTGAAGAGGTACCTGTCCTCCACTCCAATACTTGTCGCACCTAAGCCACAAGAGAAGTTGCTGCTATATCTGGCAGCAACCAATCAAGTGGTTAGTACTGCGTTAGTAGCGGAGAGGGAGGCGGACGATGAGCCAGCAACCGCGACAAGTGAATCCAGCGACAAGCAGGGGGCTTCTCCGACAAGCTCTGGTCCCGACAAAGATGAATCTGCGCAGACGTGCAAGGAGGTGCAGAAGAAGATGGTGCAGCGCCCAGTTTACTTTGTCAGCTCCCTTCTCCAGGGGGCTAGGTCGAGGTACTCTGGTGTGCAAAAATTGCTTTTCGGCCTCCTCATGGCCTCGAGAAAGCTGCGCCATTACTTCCAGGCACACGAGATCACAGTTGTCACTCGCTTTCCGCTGAAGAGAATACTGCAGAATCCAGAAGCACCAGGCAGGATTGTCGAGTGGGCGCTGGAACTGTCAAGCTTTGGCCTCAAGTTTGAGAGCACTTCAACTATCCAAAGCAGAGCATTGGCTGAGTTCATAGCAGAGTGGACGCCAACCCCAGACGAAGAAATTCCAGAGACGAGCATCCCCGTCAAGGAGACAAGCAAGGAGTGGCTGATGTACTTTGATGGTGCCTTCTCGCTGCAAGGCGCCGGTGCAGGCGTGCTGCTTGTCGCACCCACCGGAGAGCACCTCAAGTACATAGTCCAGATGCACTTTCCCAAAGAGCAAGCAACCAACAATACTGCAGAGTATGAAGGATTGCTTGCCGGTCTCAGAATCGCAGCAGACCTTGGGATCAAGAAGCTCATTATCAGGGGTGACTCATAGCTTGTCGTCCGCCAAGTGAACAAGAATTACCAGAGTCCGTTGATGGAAGCATATGTTGATGAAGTGAGGAAGCTAGAAGAGCACTTTGACGGCCTACAAATGGAGCATATCCCAAGAGCTCAGAATGACATTGCTGATGGCCTATCAAAGTGCGCTGCACTAAAGTTGCCTGTGGAACCAGGGATCTTTGTGCTCAAGCTGACTCAACCATCCGTAACACCATCAACTGGACAGAATAAGAAGAGGAAGTTGGTTTCTGGTGACTACTTTCCGGCAGAGCTCCCCGAAGCCGCCGCCAAGAAAGTCCCCAAGATCAACACCAAGGATGCTGAGGGGCAGTCTGCTCCGGCAAACCTTATGGTTTGTTCCGTCGAAGCAGACGCTCCCGACAAGTTTTGCTCCGGCAAGCTTGCCGGGGAATATCACGCTCCGGCAGAATCGCAGGTTCTTGCCGTAGAAGCGGATGTTCCCGCAGCAACAGATACGCCTTTAGTCCTTGTTGTCGAGCCACAAGCTCCAGCATGGGCACAGCAGATTGTCCATTTCCTTCAGACAGGAGAGCTTCCCGAAGAGCAAGAAGAAGCTGAAAGAGTAGCCCGGCAGTCAAGTATGTACAAGTTTGTCGACAACACACTATACAGAATAAGACTCAAAGGTGTGAAATTGAAGTGCATTTGCCGGGAAGATGGACAACAGCTGTTGGCAGAGATACATGGAGGCATATGTGGTCACCACATTGGCGCAAGAGCATTTGCCGGCAAAGCATTCCGGCAAGGCTTCTTCTGGCCGACAGCCCTCCAGGATGCAACTGCACAAGTAACCAAGTGTGAAGCGTGCCAGTTCCATTCCAAACAGATACACCAGCCAGCTCAAGCTCTCCAGACGATCCCTTTATCCTGGCCATTTTCGGTCTGGGGGCTCGACATCCTCGGCCCCTTCCCCCGAGCTGTCGGGGGCTTTGAGTTCTTGTACGTTGCAATCGACAAGTTCACAAAGTGGCCGGAAGTGGAACCAGTGAGGAAGGTGACAGCACAGTCAGCAGTCAAGTTCTTCAGGTCGATTGTTTGCTGTTTCGGGATCCCTAACAGGATCATCACTAACAACGGCATGCAATTTAGGAGCCGCACCTTCATGCAGTACGTCCAAGACCTTGGCGCCAAGGTCTGCTTCGCTTCTGTTGCTCATCCGAGAAGCAACGGTCAAGCGGAGAGGGCAAATGCTGAAGTGCTGCGAGGCCTCACGACTAGAACTTTCGACAGGCTGCACAAGTGCGGAAGAAACTGGATCGAGGAGCTGCCGGTGGTTCTTTGGTCGATCAGAATGACGCCAAATCGAGCCACTAGCCAGGCACCCTTCGCTCTAATCTACGGAGCGGAAGCAGTTCTCCCCATGGAACTCGTATACGGGTCACCTCGAGTGCTCGCTTATGATGAGCTTGAGCAAGAGCAGCTGCGGCAAGATGACGCGCTGCTCCTTGAGGAAGACCGTATTCAGGCTGCTGTGCGAGCCGCTCGCTACCAGCAAGCTTTGCGTCGCTACCATAGCCGCAAAGTTAAAGCCAGAAGCTTCGAGGAAGGTGACCTTGTTCTTCGGCGTGTTCAGTCCGCCAAGAATTCCAACAAGTTGACGCCGAAGTGGGAAGGCCCTTATCGGGTGAAACGAGTCACTAGGCCCGGCGCTGTCCGCCTTGAGACCGAAGATGGCATTCCAGTGAGCAACTCCTGGAACATTGAACATCTTCGTAAGTTTTACCCGTAGGGCGCGGTTGCCGGAAGCTTTTCCGGCAACCACCTTTTGTACAAGTCTTGCCGCTGTTGCATGTAATCCTTTGTACAAAGCCGGGCGCAGACCCCGTGCACCAGTAAAGCTCATGTGCCCTGCACATCTTGTCAGTTTTTCTTTATGCTATAATCATTTTTCGCATATGTTATCTGACACTTTGTGCAGCACAAGATCCCGGTAAGCAATAGCGAGCCCAAGGCTCCATATCATTACTTTATTTCTCTGTTTCTTTCTCAAAAGAAGGAAGGTTCCCTCGCCCACAAGGTTTACCGGGGGGAGGAGAAGATAATGGTGTGGACCAGGCCGTTCAAGAAAGTTTCTCCTTGCCGGGAAGCAGACGGCAGAAAAGCTAAGTTGCTAAAGCTTGAGCAATCAGTTTTTTTAAGTTTTTGAGTTATTTTCCTTGAACGACCGTGCTTTGTATGGAAAACCTGTGCGCGGAGGAACCAACTCGTAGCTAGTTGCGCCTTTACTTTGTTTCGAGTCCGCTCAACAACTTAAGTGAGCTGCTAGCGCCCTTACTTTGCTTCGAGTCCGCTCAGCAACTTAAGTGAGCCGCTAGCGCCCTTACTTTGTTTCGAGTTCGCTCAACAACTTAAGTGGGCTGCAACTAGTTACGACAAGGTTGCTTGTCGGTAGCGACCCCGCCAGCAGGCTGCTGAAGTTCCACACTCGGCGCTCGCGGCAAGGGTGCCTGCACCGGCAAGTTTCCCTAGAAAGCGTAGGGCAGAGCCATACAAAGCCAAGAGTCGAGTAAAGGAAGTAACACAGCAATTTTTTGCCTAAGATAGAGTTATATTACAAAAATAACTTGTCGCGCCTCTAATAAAGTGTTCCCATGACATGACTGGCAGCAACAAGAAAAGAAGAAAACGGACGGCCTAATCTACGCGACCGCCGTCAACTCTCTTGACCTCGTTCACCCTGTCCACAATGGGTGCGACGAGGGCCTTAAGTGCGTCAAGATCAGCGTCCGCCGGCAGCTTCTTGAGGACGTTGGCGAGGTTGAGGCCCGGATTGCGGAAGGCCACCTTCACCAGCACCTTCTCTAGAACTCCGGCACAAATCGAGCGTGACTCATCGGCCAACTGCTTTGGGATCCGTTCCCGGAGTTGCTGGAGAGCCGTCGCCACGCCCTTGAAGAACAGAGTGAGCTTGGCGCTGGGTTGGAGATTCTCATCGGAGGAATACCCGAAGCCTTCCACCCCCAATTGCACCAGCTCCTCTTCGATGACTGCAGCAATGTTCACGAGGCCCTCCGTCCAGAGCTCCATAGTATCTTTGAGAAGATTCTGGGTTTCGGCGGCCCTCGCCAGCAGCGCATCGTTGGCCTTGATGTCTTTCTTCAAGTCTACCTCCCATTTCCTGGCGCTGTCCAACGTCTCCGTCAGGGTGGCCAGCTTCAGCTCCAGATCAGCATTGGAATTTTTGGCGGCGCGCAGCTCTTTGCCCTTCTCGGAGAGTTGGCGGAAGAGAGCTACGTTGGGGTGGACTCCGACAAAGTTTTCGCATAGATGGGCGAAAACTGCCATGGTCAAAATGGCGTTGGGGGTAAAATCAAGGAGGTGGAGCCCGTAGGTGTTCATGATATCACAGAAGAAATCAGAGAATGGCGGGCAGAGCCCGCAGTAGAAGAACACGGCAAAGAAAGGGTACCCGCCAACTGGAGCTTCTTGCGAGGTGATGGCGGAGAGTACCTTTGTGCGCGGATGCGCCCATGTCTCCGTCGACCAGAAGAGATAGTACCACTCCCTCAGATCCTTTGCGAAGAGCTCGGGGAGGAAGGTGGCCCGCTCTTTCCGCAGCGCCTCAAGCCGCTGCGCTTCGGTCGACTTCACAGCTTTCGCGGCCTTCCCCTTTCCGGGCTTCGGAGCCATGGCGGAGGCGGTGGGGGAGATCGACGGCGCTGGTGGTGGCGGCAGCGACGGGAGCGGAGCGCTGCTCTCTTTCGACTTTGGAAGCGGAGGAGGGCGGCGGAGGTTTCTGAGATTGCAGCAGCAAATGGCGAATATAGGAGAAATACCCCTGTTTCCCCTGCTTATAAGGAGGAGCGGGCGGAAGTTGCGCTCTTTCCGAATAAAGAACCACCCACGATCTCCCCCACGACGCTGTGATTGACGCGTGCCGTTGTGGGGGGTGCGGTGGATACGGAGCGAGATTTGGTGTGGACCCAGGCCGCGCGTGCCCGTGCCCTGTTTTGGGCCTGGCCCAACAACGCTCGGCACCGTGTATGGCCCAGGCCCGGGGGCTCCTGTCGGTGTACTAAAGTAGGGGTACCTTAGTATCCCAAACTTGTGCACGGGCAGTTGCAGCGCCCCGCGGCAAGGCTTGCCGGGTGACCGCCAAGACCCTCCGTGGTTCCCTTGAAGACCATTCAAGAACAAAGTACTCAAACCAAGGCCCCGGCAAGAGGAGCTTGCCGGGAAGGCCAACCAAGGCCCCGACAAGAGGAGCTTGCCGGGAAGGCCAACCAAGGCCCCGGCAAGAGGAGCTTGCCGGGAAGGCCAACCCAGGCCCCGGCAAGAGGATCTTGCCGGGAAGAGACAAGACCCCGGCAAGAGGAGCTTGCCGGGAAGGCCACTCAAGGCATACCAAGAAAGCTTGCCGCGACGCGCCCTGCGTCCCGGCAAGGCCCGGTGAGCAACAAGCTCCCAAACACGACAAGACGACGACCGCGGCAAGGAGCTTGCCGCGGGAAACCCCCACTTCGTGCCCGCGCTCCAGCACACCTGCTAACGTGTCGCTCGAGGACTCTCCCAAGCACACGTGGCAGGAGGCCGCGCAGCTAGGGGTGCGCGGTGGCAAGCGGAGATGAAGAGAAGGCCATCGTGGCAAACGGTGGCGCTCCTAACGGTCACTTTTTGCACTGTTTAGGCAACTCAGACATGCATTCAATGACATTGTCCCCTGCCGTCAGAGTTAGGTAGGGTGCACTGTGTCTACAGTAGCGGTAGCTGCACCTACCGCATCCTTTTCCATTTTTACCCTTCTAGTCTACGTTGCCACCTGTCGGTGACCCCTTGAAAGTATAAAAGGAGGCCCAAGCGCAACGTAGAAGGGGTTCGGCTCATTCGAAACACCCGAAACACTCCCACGCTCAGTCTGATAGCGTCCATCGCTCCTGAGCAAGGATTCAATACACAAAAACAAGCAGCAGTAGGGTTTTACGCATCCGTGCGGCCCGAAGCTGGGTAAAACTGCTCGCGTGTACTGCCTCGACCCGCTCTTTGTGCGATCTCCGCCCTCACCGAATCGAAAGGGGCTCGGTCCGCCGATCCCCATAGGTGTTCGTGGATCAGTTTCCCCGACACCTTCCATCACAGATCTGAAGGCAAGATCTTTGTTGCTAAGAGTGGATCCTTTCTAGAGAAAGAGTTTCTCTCGAAAGAAGTGAGTGGGAGGAAAGTAGAACTTGATGAGGTAATTGTACCTGCTCCCTTATTGGAAAGTAGTTCATCACAGAAATCAGTTCCAGTGATTCCTACACCAATTAGTGAGGAAGCTAATGATGATGATCATGAAAACTTCTGATCAAGTTACTACTGAACCTCATAGGTCAACCAGAGTAAGATTCACACCAGAGTGGTATGGTAATCATGTTCTGGAGGTCATGTTACTTGACCATGGCGAACCTAAGAACTATGAGGAAGCGATGGTGAGCCCAGATTCAGCAAAATGGCTTGAGACCACGAAATCTGAGATAAAATCCATGTATAAGAACAAAGTGTGGACTTTGGTGGACTTGCCCATTGATCGGCAAGCCATTGAGAATAAATGGATCTTCAAGAGGAAGACGGACGCTGATAGTTACTATCTACAAAGCTCGAATTGTCGCAAAAAGTTTTCGACAAGTTCAAGGTGTTGACTACGATGAGATTTTCTCAGTCGTAGTGATGCTTAAGTCTGTCTGAATTATGTTAGCAATTGCCACATTTTATGAAATCTGGCAAATGGATGTCAAAACTGCATTCCTTAATGGATTTCTTAAAGAAGAGTTGTATATGATACAACAAGAAAGTTTTGTCAATCCTAAAGGTGCTAACAAAGTGTGCAAGCTCCAGCGATCCATCTATAGACTGGTGCAAACATCTCAGAGTTGGAATATATGCTTTGATGAGTTGATCAAAGCATATAGTTTTATACAGACTTGCGGTGAACCCTGTATTTACAAGAAAGTGTGTGGGATCACTATAACATTTATGATAAGTATATGTGAATGACATATTGTTGATCGGAAATGATACTGAATTTTCTGGAAAGCATAAAGGAGTGTTTGAAAGGAGTTTTTCAAAGAAATACCTTGGTGAAGCTCCTTACATATTGAGCATCAAGATCTATAGAGATAGAACAAGACACTTGATAATTTTTTCCAATGAGTACATACCTTGACAAGTTTTTGAAGTAGTTCAAAATGGAACAATCAAAGAAGGAGTTCTTGCCTGTGTGAAGTTGACTGAAGACTCAAAACCCGACCACGGCAGAAAATAGAAAGAGAATGAAAATTCATTCCCTATGCCTTGGCCATAGGTTCTATAAAGTATGCTACCAAACCTATTGTGTACCTCACCATGAGTTTGGCAAGAGGGTACAATAGTGATCGAGGAGTGGATCACTGAACAACTGTCAAAATTATCCTTAGTGGAATAAGGAAATGTTTCTCGGTTATGGAGGTGACAAAGAGTTCGTCGTAAGGAGTTACATCGATGCAAGCTTTGACACCGATCTGGATGACTCTAAGACTCGATCTAGATACATATTGAAAGTGGGAGCGGTTAGCTAGAGTAGCTCCATGCAGAGCATTGCAGACATAGAAAATTTGCAAAATACAGACATCTTTGAATGTGGCAGACCCGTTGAGTAAACTTCTCTCACAAGAAAAACATGATCACTCTTTGGGTGTTAATCACATAACGATGTGAACTAGATTATTGACTCTAGTAAACCCTTTGGGTATTAGTCACATGGAGATGTGAACTAATCACATAAAGATGTGAACTATTGGTGTTAAATCACATGGCGATGTGAACTAGATTATTGACTGCAAGTGGGAGACTAAAGGAAATATGCCCTAGAGGCAATAATAAAGTTGTTATTTATATTTCCTTATATCATGATAAATATTTATTATTCATGCTAGAAATTGTATTAACCAGAAACTTAGTACATGTGTGAATACATAGACAAAACAGAGTGTCCCTAGTATGCCTCTACTTGACTAGCTCCTTAATCAAAGATGGTTGGGTTTCCTGACCACAGACATGTGTTGTCATTTGATGAACGGGATCACATCAATAGAGAATTATGTGATGGACAAGACCCATCCGTTAGCTTAGCATAAATGATCGTTTAGTTTTATTTCTATTGCTTTCATCATGACTTATGCATGTTCCTCTGACTATGAGATTATGCAACTCCCGAATACCAGAGGAACATCTTGTATGCTATCAAACGTCACAACGTAACTAGGTGATTATAAAGATGCTCTACAGGTGTCTCCGATGGTGTTTGTTGAGTTGGCATAGATCGAGATTAGGATTTGTCACTCCGATTGTCGGAGAGGTATCTTTGGGCCCTCTCGGTAATGCACATCACTATAAGCCTTGCAAGCAATGTGACTAATGAGTTAGTTGCGGGATGTTGCATTACGGAACGTGTAAAGAGACTTGCCTGTAACGAGATTGAACTAGGTATGATGATACCGACGATCGAATCTCAGACAAGTAACATACCAATGACAAAGGGAACAACGTATGTTGTTATGCGTTTGACCGACAAAGATCTTCGTAGAATATGTAGGAACCAATATGAGCATCCAGGTTCCGCTATTGGTTATTGACCGGAGATGATTCTCAGTCATGTCTACCACTAGTAGAAAATGGGGCTTTCGTCCAGGTCGGGTAAGCCCATTAGTCCCGGTTCAGTCCAGAACCGGGACCAATGGGTGCATTTATCCCGGTTCGTGCGGCTAAGGCATTAGTCCCGGTTCACCTGGGCCCTTTAGTCCCGGTTCGTGCCACGAACCGGGACTAAAGGATGCGATGCCCATTAGTCCCGGTTGGTGCCACCAACCGGGACTAATGGGCTTTGAGGCATTAGTACCGGTTCATGGCACGAACCGGTACTAAAGGTCCCATTTTCAACCCCCCCCC
>NC_041388.1:418085963-418093876 GCF_002162155.2 Triticum dicoccoides | reverse complement strand
AAAAGAAAATGATGGAAATGTTAAAACAAATAAGTTTCCCATGTGATATGTGGTCTAGTTGTTGGGAAAATTTACAAATATGAATTTCGACTTTATTTACAAAATCTCTTTGGAATTTGTAAAATGGGCATAACTTTTGCATACGAACTCGGATTAAAAAGTTTTTTATATGAAAAATCATCTACTCAAAAAGTTTCATCCAATGGAGATGCTCTATGGCCTATTTGCAAATTTGTAGAATCCTCATATTCCAAAAGGAAAAAAAGTTATGCTCAAATTTCAGTTTTTTTAAATTTTCATTAAATCTGGTCAAACTATGGTCAAACTACTTATTCAAGAAGTATTAGTGTTACTAAATAATTATTCAAGAATATTAGTGTTATTAAATAATTATTTCAGTTTTTTTGAATTTTGGTCAAATCTGGTCAAATCTGGTCAAACTATGGTCAAACTAGGGTCAAACAATGGTCAAACTACTTATTCAAGAAATATTAGTGTTACTAAAAAATTATTGTTTTTTAGAACAATAGTTTCAAACTCAAACAGTGAAATATGTGACTTCATGCTCAAGCTAAACTCCTGAGGGTTAATAGGATTGACATCTTACTATTGTCAAGAAAACAACGAGTGCAGACTTGGAAACGAGGGAGAATAGAACCCGGAAGTTAAGCGTGCTCAGGCTGGGGGAGTGGGAGGATGGGTGGCCGTCTGGGAAGTTAGATGATTTGGAATGATGAGGGGTGATTAGAGATTAAATTGAGCAGTGATGAGGGGTGATTAGAGATTAAATTGAGCAGTGATGAGGGGTGATTAGAGATTAGAGGTTACACTAATTCAGAAATTTGAAAATAAAAAAATTTCAAAAAAAATTCAAAAAAATTCAAAAAAAGTTTAAAAAAAATCAGAAAATTCCCTTTAGTACCGGTTGGTGTTACCAACCGGGACTAAAGGTGGACCGGCCACGTGGAGGGCCTTTAGTCCTAGTTCTGGTTTGAACCGGGACTAAAGGGTCAGGGCATTAGTACCGACCCTTTAGTCCCGGTTCAGGAACCGGGACTAAAGGCCCTTACGAACCGGGACAACAGGCCCTTTTTCTACCAGTGTACATAGTTCTCGAACCCCGTAGGGTCCGCACGCTTAACGTTCGATGACAATCGGTATTATGAGTTTATGTGTTTTGATGTACCGAAGATAGTTCGGAGTCCCGGATGTGATCACGGACAAGACAAGGAGTCTCGAAATGGTCGAGACATAAAGATTGATATATTGGAAGGTTATGTTTGGACACCGGAAAGGTTTCGGATGAGTTCGGGCATATACCGGAGTACCGGGGGTTATCGGAACCCTCCGGGGGCTAAATGGGCCTACATGGGCTTTAGTGGGAGAGAGAGGAGGCGACCAAGAGGTGGTGGCACACCCCCCAAACCCAATCCGAATTGGGAAGGGGGTCGGCTCCCCTTTCCTTCCTCTCCTCTTCCCCTTCCTTCCCCTCCTATTAGGACTAGGAAAGGGGGGAAACCTACTCCTAGTAGGAGTAGGAATCCCACCTTGGGGCGCACCATGATGGGCTGGCCGGCCCCCTCCTCCCCTCCTTTATATACGGGGGAGGGGCACCCCATAGACATACAAGTTGATAATTGTTTTAGCCTTGTGCTTAGGCGAAGCCCTGCGCCGGTAAGCTCTGTGGCCACCGCTCGCCAGCTCGTTGGTGTCGCTCGCTGGGCCGCTCGCCGGCTCGCCATGGAGCCGCTCGCAGATTTGATGGTTGCGGCAAAAATCAATTGGTAAATCTGGTTCTAGCTCCGCTTCGCAGTTCCAGCAAAATAAAAAGGTCATTGTAGCAAAATCAGTTGATGGTTCCAACAAAAAACACAAATGCAGCAAAAAAATCAAAAAACATGCCTCGCCTAAGAAGAAATTGGTTCCAGCAAAAAAAACACTGGGTTCCAGCAAATTAAATCATCGGTTGAAGCTTTTTTCAGCCTTGAAACATTTTTCCTGTGGTGGAAACCTTTTTCTCGTGGCACTTGAAGCTTTTCCTCAAGCCGAATGAAGCTTTTCCATAGCCGGTTGAAGTTTTTTCTCCCCAGGATGGAAGCTTATTCTTCCATGCCGGCTTGAAGCTGGTTCCAGCAAAAAGCAAAACTCAGCGCGTCGTGAAAAAAGGATGTACCAATTGACCATGCTGATAGTAGCAAAACTCGAAACGGTGGTAGCAAAAAGTAGTACAATGGTTCCATCAAAACAAAAAGACATGGATGTAGCAAAATTTCTCTCCGGTTCCAGCAAAACAAAAACATGGTTGTAGCAAAAAACTCAACCGGAAAAAACATCACATTTGCACATTCCAAGCAAAGAAACAGTCGCCGATTCCAACAAAAATCAACGCCGGTTGTAGCAAAAATTGAAAGCCGGATGCAACAAAGATCGCAGAAACGCTCAAAAACAGCTTCTGGTCCAGCTCGGGGTTTCGCCGGTAGTAGCAAAAATCGACAATGGTTGCAGCAAGAAAAACATAGTCACGATCCTCGGTATCACCGGTAGTAGCTTTCCGTCGTCGTCCATGGCTTCCGTCGTCTATGGTTGAAACTTTTTTCACCGTCGGTTGAAGCTTTTCTCATAGCCGGTTGCAGCTTTCGGGTTTGCGCAAATGCCTCACCTCCAAAAATCAGTCTCCTGGTCGAAATCTTTTTCCAGAACGATTGTAGCTTTCTTATGAACGATTGCAGCTTTCTTATGAACGATTGTAGCTTTTCAATTTGCGGTGTCTCGGTTGAAGCTTTTTATGCCACGGGTTGAAGCTTTCGAATCGAATAGTGGAAGCTTTCGTATCAACGGTTCCAGCATCACCCTGCTGTCACACGCCATGGCTGGTCGTGCGCCATTGACGGGCACCAGCGCCGCACGTGGCCCTCTTACAGTTCCGCCGCCTCGCGACTTCTCCATCCTCGCCGTCTTCTTCGCCCCCACCGTGGCTCGCCGTAGCAGCAAAAAGCGCCATGGCTGGTTGTGCGGGCAGCGCCGGAGATGAAGGGAAAGGAGCGGTTGCTCTAGCTATGTCGTGGGGGAGAAGAAGATAATGAAAATAAACGATTCGAAGGAAAAGTGCTCCCATGGCCTGCGGGACGTACGATCGAGAGCGATCGCTGGACGCGCGCGCATCCGGCGCAACGGTTCGGCTGGCGCTCCGGAGGTAAACGTTTCCCTTCTTTTAATACTTTGATAGTGTGCATTCTTGATGTCTCAACTAACTTTTCAAATCGTGTTGTAACCATATTGTCTAGCTAGGTCTTCACAATGCGAGTTTGGATGTTTTACAAATGAGGTGCATAGCGCTATGAAATTTGGAATGTTTTACAAATGAGGTGCATCTAGATGCACATTCGAGAAAAATAAAGGTTTTGAGTACTTTACTTTGTATATGTTGATCCAGAAAACAGCTAGGGACGCAGAAAGAAAAACTTCTAGCAATAAACTTCCATTTGGATACGATGATTAACATCGACTTCTCGTAGAGGTTAGCAGGGGCGGAACTGGAGCTAATGTTACCCTGATGCACCACTTTAGTATGGCGCAATTTTTTAAAGCAACGTTGCACTAAATAAAAATGTGTTTCAGAACTTCTAGTGTAGTAGATGAGTGGACACAATAAAAACAATGTATAAGTAAAAAAGTAGCAATAAAAAATGCTTACTATAAATACTCGAATATGTGTCTTGCATTTTCAAATTCATGTCTCCTGGTCCTGGAGCATCTTTCTGATGGTGATTTTATTTTGAGAAAAAAATATCTTTTTTTCTCCAAAACAAAATCTGTAGTGTACCTATAATTGTTTTTGAGATAGCTAAAATACCTGCATTTTTGACAAATGCAATCTACCATTCGACATGAAATTGTCTAAGTGAATAATGCATACTGAAATTAGGAGTTAAAAAACCTAGCCAATAGTCCACGTGTTGGCCAAAATCTACGAGCTATACGTTCAAAAAAAAATGAGAACAATTGTTACAAAGTAATTTAGAAAAATCATGGAGAGAATAGGGATTACTTGTAGTCTCGGTCGGAAAAAAATTATATGAGACCAGGTCTCATATAAATCAGGTGAGACCCGCCCTGATGGATGACATGTGGCATTCACAAATCACAAAGCATCTAATCTCTCCCCCCCTGATTTCAGGTGGGGGGTGGGGGGATGCTTTGTGATTTGTGAATGCCACAATTGACCAAAACTGATGAAGAGTTGCAGAAAGGGGGATGGATCATTGCAGCGTGTCGGCGGCCCGGCCGTGGTGTCTGGCTGCGCGTGGGCATGGTCACTGCGCCATGCCGACGTAGTCACCTCATCAGACATCACGTCTATGGGCCTGGGGACGATGGCGCTTGGCAGGGGAGATCAGGACTTCCCGAGATGGGGATCGAACAGACAAAAAATCTACCTACAAATACGCCGGAAGAAACGCTAGAGTAGAGTAGCAGGCGAGCCGGCGAAGCGATTCCACGGAACGAGACACGATCCCACGACCGAGGCAACCACGCGTGAGGACGTGGGCTCAGGCCTGTGTGGGGAAGTGCACACGCGCGCGTAGAGGGTAGACGGGCTGGAAACTTGGACCCTAATGCACTGCCCCGGGCCCAACCTGATGCCCAGGCCATTTGGAGATGATAAACACTGCTGAAAAACTTGTTGGACCCGTATTCCTGTGCATCAGGGTCAGCCCAATGGGCTCCGCCCCTCAGGTTAGATGTACTTGGTATCGACTTAAACTTTTATTTATATTGTGTACAGATGTATCTTCACATCCGGGTGTTAATGCTCTCTGTGAAAATTTTGTACACTCGAAATTTTTGAAATCCTACAAGAAAGAAAAGGCTTATTGGAACCAGTGAATCCAAAAGATCCAAATGATCCGTTCAAAATTCTTAAACTTCGTAATAAAGACCATCTACTCAGCATTTTGGATTCCCATGCATGAGCACAGAAGTTATGGAGGACATCCGGCCCAAGATCACTCCACAGCAGAACCCAAGGCGCGACCCAGCCCCTTGATCTCCCTTCCATGAAGGGAAACGTTTGGGGCCGGGGCACCGGCCGAAGCTTCGGCCGGTCCAGTCCACGCACGCGCGACGCGACCCACTCACGAGCAACCACGTGGCGCGATGGACCCGAGACGACTAGTCCTCCTCCCTTTTCTCTTCTTCCTCTCGCGCATCTCTCTCTTTCTCTCTCCCCGCTGCCATGGTCAACGCATCGCCCCGTGCCGCAGGCCTCCCAGGCGCGCTGCCTTCAGCAGATCTGGCCGCCCTCGACCAGATCCGCGGGGATCCGCGTGCATCGGAGCTCTCCCTGCCTCACCGGACCCGGCCACGCCGGAGCTGCAACCAGCCATGGCAGGATTACACCCCGCGGCCCAAATTTGCTGGAACAGGCCGGCGAGTGCTGCAACCGTTGACAGGAAAGCTTCAACCCAAGATTAAAAATGCTTCAACCGTATATACAGAAAGCTGTAAGTGTTCAGTGCTATCGAGGGAAGCTACTACCATCTATATAAAATGCTACAAACTTTGATGAAAACAGCTTCAACCGAACGATAGAGAAAAGTTTTCACCCAGACATTGCTCAAAAAAAAAGTTTCAATCGTTTACAGAAAAGCTTCCACCATAGAGGGGAAAAGCTTCAACCATTGAGATAAAAGCTACAACCGTATCAATTTTTTGCTACTACCGTCTGTGTTTTTGCTACATCCATTCATGCGGCCATGGTGCTTTTTTACGACTGAGCTGTGACCGGCGACGACGAGGACGGCATTTTTGTTGCAACATCCTCGTTTTTTGCTACCATTGGCGCTGTGTTTTGCTACATCCGTTTAACATTTTTGCTACAATGGCGACACCCGATGGATTTTTTTGCTGCAACCGTTGTCTTCATTTGCTACGACTGACACGGGAAAATGCTGCCACGGGGGCATCTCTCTTTTTTGCTGGAACCAATCATCGGTGAGGCGGAGCTGCATCCATGGCACTCCGACGAGCAGCGGGGGCAGCGAGCGGTCGGGGCGGCCCCGACGGGCGGCCGGGGCGGCCCCGACGGGCGGCCGGGGCGGCGAGAACGGACTTGGATGAGTTGAGTCGCGGAGCTGCATCCATGGCGCTCCAACGGACGGCCGAGGCGGCGAGCGGTCAGCTCCAACCGGCGGCCGGGGCGGCGAGCGGGCGGGGCGAGCTGAGTGTCGGAGCGTGGGGCGGCTGGCGAAGACGGGCGGCGAGACGGGTTCCTTTCCCCGTCCGCGCTCGCAAGAGGAAGACAACGCCCTGATTGGATAAGGATCCAACGGATCGGAACAGGCCGATCTGACGGCTAGGGTTGGACCGGCCGAAGCGTCCGGCCGGTGCGCCGGCGCCTAGCATCGGCCTTCCATGAAGGCCAAAACCCCCTTCACTTGGACTCGCGTCCCACACGCTTTCTCAGTTCCTCACACTCACTGGCACATAGCTCCGGCGAGGTGCAGGCGATGGCCGTGACGTGGAACGATGGGGCGGCGGGAACCAAGTGGCTGAAGCACTACTCTTCGGCGCAGGACATCCTGATCGTCGGCGACGGGGACTTCTCCTTCTCGCTGGCGCTCGCCACCGCCTTCGGCTCCGGCGCGAACCTCGTCGCCACGTCCTCGACTCCTACGGTTCGGCCCTTTTTTCGGTGCTCGTATTCCTACGAGTAGCTTTATCTTTTGGCGTCATACGTGCATGCCTATGCTTATCTTGCCGATGTGATTTTTGTGCGATCTTCAATTAATTAGCTTGCACTGAACGTCCAATGAACAGCGGACCTGAACATCAAGTACAGCGACGCGACATCCAATGTGACGAAGCTTGAGGCGATGGGCGCCACGGTGCTGCACGGCGTCGACGTGAAAGATATGAATCTCCACGCCAATCTGCAGCTGAGATGGTTCGACCGGATCGTCTTCAACTTCCCTCACGCCGGGTTCAATGGACGCGAGGACAAAGTGGATGTGATCCAGTACGCGCACTCTCTTGTGGTAATCTATCTAACTCTTCTATGACTAAACCTCTGCTTGGATCTGGCTTTGTAGGTCGCACAAGGAGCTGGTGAGGAGCTTCTTCGCCACCACACGGCACATGCTCCGGCGTCACGGCGAGATCCACGTCACCCACAAGACCAAGCACCCCTGCTCGATGTGGGGTATCGAGCAGCTGGCCTCCCAGTCCTCGCTCGCCATGGTCGAGCAAGCTGCCTTTCAGATACAAGACTACCCAGGTTATAACCAGAAGAGAGGGTCGAGCTGGAGGTGCGACCAAGACTTCGCTATAGGTGATTGCTGCACCTTCAAGTTCTGCCTCGAATGGTGGGCGTCGGATGATGATCGCTTTTTTTAGTCAGGCCTCTGCGTGTGACTTCAGCGGTTTCATGTGTCCTCGATCGTTAGAGGCTGTAGATCTCGCCACAATGATCCAGCCTTGGAGCTGTTCTGTGTGGGTGTGGGGATCCAAATGGCCCGGCCACGTCCGTTTGTGTCCGTTTCAGTCTTGGAACTGTTCTTATGCTGTCTATTTTTTCTTTTTATTGAGTAGCTGTATGCTGTCTATTCACAGTGAACGAAAAAATGCAACAGCTTATCAGTTTAGCTCCATGGCTATGCTTTCTCTTTCATTTCTACTCCATCCGTAACAAAATATAAGACGTTTTTATGCCCAACCAGAAAAAAACATCTTTACATTTTGATATATAAAGGAAGTACTTTTCTTCCGAGATGTGTGTGTGGGTGTGGGGAGAGGGAAATAAGACGAGAAAGCGCGCCCACCCTTTCTGGAACTGCCCAAGTGCGCTCGTCACCCTTAATCTCGAAAAGTGGCGGACCTATGTGCAATGCCGAGGGGGCCGACGCCCCCCCCCC
>NC_041388.1:418077082-418085757 GCF_002162155.2 Triticum dicoccoides | reverse complement strand
TGCTGAAGAGAAAAAAAAAGTAAGAGCCTTAAATTAAGAAGATTGTTGTCTTTTGGCCCCTTCAAAGGTGCATACTTTCTCTTTGGCCCTCCCTTTGATTCGCTGCTAGCTCCGCCACTGATTTTGGATTGGATGTCTTGAAGGTCAGCGTGTTAGATTCATTATGAAAGGAAAAAAGTATTTATTTTGTTGCAAACAAATCTCCCAAGAGAGAAGCATGGTCCGGCATCACAACATGTGCATCCACCACTCTTTAACCGAAGGAAAGACGCTCTAGCTAGCCAGACAACTCTGGTTGGGGCCTAGCCAATTTCCTAACATACTCCATGTCTGGATAGAGTTTCGACATTTGAAAAGGAGGTGATATGCAGTCTTCGTCTCTCTTACATAATTGGCAAAGGTCATGGTTACGCCAACCTCTCCAGTCTATTTTATCTGTAGTCCAAACCCTAGGGGCGCAATGCTTCAAGACCAGCTAAGGCATGTCTGAGTTGATGACTCCAGTAGATTGCATCTTACGCAGATTTGGCAGATTACAAACCATCTGACCTGAATTTCCATCTAATTTCATCCATGTTTTCGTGTAGCAAAGTGACCTCCCCCAACTTACTCCACAGAAGGATCCTGCATGTGGTCGTGTAGATTTTTTTGTTGCGTAACACGTTCCCCTACAATGGTGGCCGATGGACTTCGCATGGTAGTGTGGTGTGTCCCGGGGGAAAGCTCTGCCTGATGGTGTCGGTGCCAGGGAAGATGACGCTCTTGAGCGCCGCTCCCCTTTTTAGAGGTGCCATCGTGGGTTGGCCTCCTCCACCATGGGCTTTGGATGGGAACCCTTGAGTTGGCATGCCAGACAGGGCGATGGCTGCATTCTGGCACCGTTCCCTCCTTGGAGGTCCCGTCCATTGAGCAAGGCCCCTCTCTATAGATTATCAAGATTGTGGTTCATGTACGGTAGCTTTCTCTCTTTGTGGTGACGATTCTGTGGTCTTGGTGGCAGTGCTCTCAATGGAAGCTAGGTTCGGCGGGGTCGCTATGTTCGGAGGCCTCCCTTTTGGTCATGGTGTTTTTTTCCATCGAGGCACTAGTGAGAGCATCCCATCGTCGGATGATGTGACACCCTTCGAGCCGAGCCGAGGGAGCAGGGGGGTCATTTCGACGATGGAACTAGAAGGCGCTCAAGTGCCAGTAAAACCAAGTGATGGTGATGGCATGGCCTTTGTTGACATCTATATTCTTCTCGAGTTTGCCTCGTCTGTTGCTTCAGTCCTCCGATCGCGTATGAGGGCTTTGACGACTCCAAGCAGTGCTCAATTATTTCTTGTTATCTCCTTGGGTCATCTGGGTTCTTTGTTACCCCACCTAAGAACCCTTGTATCTTGCCATTGCCTTTTATTTATATTGTGGTGTTGTGTTGTTCTGTTGGTTGTAAGGGCTTCGCCAATTTAAAGCCGACCGATAGCCTTTTTTCTCTGAAATAAACATGCGCTCACAAAGTTTGGTTGCTAATGTGAAATAATGCCTTCCTACAACCAGAATATTTATTATCATGAATGACCAGCCCACGTCTAGGTTATACATGTTACACGTATAACATTCAACCCTAATTGTGACACATGCAACAAGTCAAAAAAGGGGCTCTATTTCATAGGAGCATATGAGGCGCACAGTAAGGACGGGTGGAAGATTCCGGCCATGCTTTTTTTTACCGTTTTGGGGAAGTCCAATGCCTCGCCAAACTTCCTTTTTTGACATGTTTCCTTATTAGGAACTTCCAGAAATACATGTAAGATTTTTTTTTCTTTTAAAAAGAAGATAAGAACAAGAGGCTCACCACGGTGGTGCCAGCAACGAGATCGGCATGGGCGATCGACGACGGTGAGGACATGGACGGAGACGGGATGGCACCCTACACATGTGCAAACTCTAAGAAGTTAATTTGAGCTCAAACTGTGCACATACACTCCTCCACTAAAACACTTCTAGAGCATTTGAAATGAGCTAAACTAGTAGTGAGAGATGAAAGGATGAAGTTGCTAACCTTTTAGAACACTTGGATAGTTGGTGCATTGTCAAACCTAGACAAATCTTGGGGAAAATGGAGTTTGGAGGTCGAGTTTGGAGAGAAGAAAGCTTAAATGTGGCTCGAGCATTTCACCGAACACCTCGTGTGCATAGTAGGTGAGAACAGAGAAACACACACCTTCCACACGTTGGCTGGCCAAAAAACAGAGGACAGAGCGGGCAGGGGCGACCATATATATAGGCATCTTTTTAGTCTCGGTTGGTGTTTAGAACCAAGACTAAAGCCCCCCCTTTAGTCCTGGTCCAAGGCACCAACCGGAACTAAAGAGGTTGGGCTAGGAGCTAGGCCCTTTAGTCCCGGTTGGTGGCTGGAACCGTGACTAAAGGTCCCAGCCGAATCGGGATTGATGCCTGTCGCGGCTCGGCCAACGTCCTACCCGCTCGAACCGGGATTGATGCTCCCATTAGTCCCGGTTCGTAACACGACCGGGACTGTTGCTCTAATCTAGCAAAAACCAAAGGTATGTTTTCTACTAATGTTATGTTGTTCTGTTGGTTGTAAGGGCTTCACTAGTTTAAAGTCAAGTGATAGTCTTTTTTCTAAAATAAAGGGTCTTTTACATCTGTGTCCCTAACTCGAACCCACTACTCAGATTTGCCCCTAATTTCAAAGCTTGCTCAAATTTGCCCCTACGCCGTCAAGTCTCCTTATAGAAATACCCCTCCATGTCGTTTCCGTCAGGTCAAAGGGCTTTGACCGTTTTCTGGGCGTTTGTTGGACGTTTTGCCCCTGAAAAAAAATAAGATATAAATTTAAAAAGAAGAGAGAGAGAGCGCATGCTAGCTTTTTGGCCCAGAAAAGCCCAGCCAGCCCAGCCCACTGGATGGTCATCTTCTTCGTCTTCAGAGGCTAAGGGCGTGTCCGGCCGCCCGTTCACCCGAGCGCCGCCGTTAACGTGGCCAACGACGGCAAGAAGCCGGACCGCCGTGTCTGCAAGGCCCGTCGTAGAATAGAGCATCACCACACCGTAGATCTGGACCTCGGGTGCCTTGCAACTACGCAACCAACGAGATCACCGCCACCTCTGCCCACCGGCCGCCGTCTTCGATTTGCTGTCGTACGAGGTCCCTCGGTGCTCCCTTATCGTATAGGAGATCCATACGGTGTTGCGGAACTTCCGGACATGTCGCCGATGAGCTCTTCTTTGTCCAGCCGCCTCCCCACGATGCCTTGCTCCGGCGGCCGTAGGCGAGGTCTGTGTGCTAATGCTCGGCCGTCCCCAGACCCTTTGAAGACTCTGGCATGCTCGCAGTGAGACGCTGATGCCGACCCCTCTCCCCCCTGCTTTCTAGCCCCCCTGCCACCTAGCTTTGACCGCTGCCGCCGGCGGCCTAGGCCATGCCCGACACTCTAGCCGTCCCCGCTCGCCCTGCCACTTCTATTCAACGTGGAGCAAGCCCAGGAGCGCAAAGGACCATTCCACCAGTCGTTTGGTCGCCAGAACAGAGCTCCCCCGCCCTTCGCCGTGGCGTGTGCTCGCCGGCGGCTTAACGCCGGTGGTTCGATTAGTACTAATGGGCTTTCTATGACATGTGGGGCCCATTAGCTAGATTAGCACTAATCCTACCATGCGTTAAATATTATGCTAATTACCGAGACAAAATCGGCAGGCCCTACCAATTAACAAAACTGCTAAACTAATTAAAAATAACTAGACACTTACATGTGGGGTCCCACGTGTAAGTGAGAGAGGAGGTGGAGAGAGAGGGTAGAGAGAGTGAGGGGTGAGAGAAACTGTTTTTCCTTTTTATTTTTTTCTCACTCGGTCCCACTTGTAAGTGACACATGGAGGTGGGGCAAATTGTCCAAAAAACGTCAGTTAGACGGTCAAACCCTTTTGACCGGACGAAAACGGAATGGAAGGGTATTTTTGTAAGGTCACTTAATGATGGAGGGGTAAATTTGAGCATGCTTCAAAATTAGGGATAAATCTGAGTAGATGGTTCGAGTTAGGGATAGAAATGCAGATGGCCCTAAAATAAACATGCGCTCACAAAGTTCGGTTGCTAATGTGAAATAAGGCCTCCCTACAACCAGAATATGTATTATCATGAATGACAAACCACGTCTAAGTTATACATGACGTATAACATATTAACATACAACCCTAATTGTGACACACGTAACAAGTCAAAATAGGGGCTCTATTTCATAGGAGCATAGGAGGCGCACAGTAAGGAGGGGCGGAAGATTTCGACCATGCTTTTTTACCGTTTTGGAAAAGTCCAATGCCTCGGCAAACTTCCCTTTTTGACATGTTTCCTTGTTAGCAACTTCCAAAAATATGTGTCTACAACTTTAAAAAAAATCCGTCTTTCAGAATTTTAAACTTTAAAAGAATTTCCGTACTTACTTGTAGAGTCTTTTATAGTTCTAAAAATTTCCACAAAAATGGAATTTCTATATTTTTGAATTTTTAGAAATTCATACTTTCAAAATACTCAACTTTCAAGAACTTTTATAAATTATGAAAATTTGAACCCCCAATTTTTGGATGTTCAATTTTTTAGGAACTTCACAAAAAAAAAGAAAAAATGAATAAATTCCATGGGCCAGGCGGTAGGCCTCCACCCCTCAACCGGCGCCCGTGTCCCGAAGGTAATCTTCCAACGCGCACACTTCGTACGGGCGGCCCTCCTCGGGCCACAACATGTGGCGCCCTCATAAGGTGCATTCTCTCACTCGTGGGTGAGGTGGCGCGCCTCGACGACGACGTTGGCGAACCATGGTCGCCTGAGCGCGGTGGTGGCATACAACCTCTTGTCGATGTTGCACGAGAGGAGCCCCTTGAGGACTTCGAAGCCTTCTTTGGAGAGGCGGTCCTCGGGAAAGTGCTCAGGGAGCTTGTTGCAGGAAATGACATGCGGCGGCGTCACCAGCTTTCCGGCGAGCGACAATGACTCGTAGGCTGGCAAGATGGTGAACAATGGCACGCCGAGAACGCGGAAGATGGCGAGGAGCTGTTGGGCATCGTCGTCCCCGTCGAAGAGCGGCTTCCCGGAGAGGAGCTCGGCCATGACGCAGCCAAGGGACCACATGTCAACCGTGGCATCGTAGTTGGTTTTGCCAAGGAGCATCTCCGGCGCCATGTACCGGCGTGTGCCGTGCTGGCCGTACGGCGCGGGCTCGGATATGGACACCGCGAGCCCTAGGTCGCAGATCTTGACGTTGCTGATGCCGTCCGCGCCGACGAGGATGTTCCCCGGCTTGATGTCGCAGTGGATGATGTCATGATGCGGAGCCCGTGCATGTGCTTGGCGGCGCCGAGGAGCTGCTCCATGATGCAGCGCACGTCGGCCTCGGGGAACGGCCGGCCGCGCCGGTGCCCATGGAGGACGTGGTGCAGGTTGGGCCCGACGCACTCTATCACGACGGAGAGCTTCCCGGCGAAGGGGCGAGCGAGAGCGCCCGGAGCTCGACGATGGCGCGGTGGCGGTGACACGCCGCGAGGAAGGCCGCCTCGCACAGCGTGCGGGCGTCGGCGCAGCCGCAGGCGATTCCGGCGACCTCGTGCGCGCAAGGGAGCGGCTTCTTGACGGCGACGGTCCAGCCGTGGGTGAGGTGGCATGCCTCGACGACGCCGCCGTAGCCGCCCTCGCCGAGCGCGCGCGTCTCCTGGTAGTCGGTGGAGCTCCAGTAGCGCGCCCTCTTGCAGAAGGTGAGCATCGGGGCACCGCCGTTCGTGTCCACCTTGAAGTCGGGGTGGTCGCCACCGGGGAAGACGCCCATCGGGAACTGATGTGACGCCCCCGATTCAATCATACACTAATCATGCACGCAAATGTGTACGATCAAGATCAGGGACTCACGGGAAGATATCACAACACAACTCTACAAATAAAATAAGTCATACAAGCATCATAATACAAGCCAGGGGCCTCGAGGGCTCGAATACAAGTGCTCGATCATAGACGAGTCAGCGGAAGCAACAATATCTGAGTACAGACATAAGTTAAACAAGTTTGCCTTAAGAAGGCTAGCACAAACTGGAATACAGATCGAAAGAGGCGCAGGCCTCCTGCCTGGGATCCTCCTAACTACTCCTGGTCGTCATCAGCGGGCAGCACGTAGTAGTAGTCACCTCCAGTGTAGTAGGAATCATCGTCGACGGTGGCGTCTGGCTCCAGGGCTCCAGCATCTGGTTGCGACAACCAGGTAGAAGGGAAAGGGGAAAAGAGGGAGAAAGCAACCGTGAGTACTCATCCAAAGTACTCGCAAGCAAGGAGCTACACTACATATGCATGGGTATATGTGTAAAGGGCCGTATCGGTGGACTGAACTGCAGAATGCCAGAATAAGAGGGGGATAGCTAATCCTGTCGAAGACTACGCTTCTGTCAGCCTTCGACTTGCAGCAAGTAGAAGAGAGTAGATTGAAGTCCTCCAAGTAGCATCTCCAAGTAGCATCTCCAGTAGCATCGCAGCAGCATAATCCTACCCGGCGATCCTCTCCTCGTATCCCTGAGAGAGAGCGACCACCGGTTGTATCTGGCACTTGGAAGGGTGTGTTTTATTGAGTATCCGGTTCTAGTTGTCATAAGGTCAAGGTACAACTCCAAGTCGTCCTGTTACCGAAGATCACGGCTATTCGAATAGATTTACTTCCCTGCAGGGGTGCACCACATAACCCAACACGCTTGATCCCATTTGGCCGGACACACTTTCCTGGGTCATGCCCGGCCGCGGAAGATCAACACGTGCAGCCCTACCTAGGCAAAACAGAGAGGCCAGCACGCCGGTCTAAACCTAAGCGCACAGGGGTCTGGGCCCATCGCTCATAGCACACCTGCACGTTGCGTGGGCGGCCGGAAACAGAACTAGCCCCCTTAATACAAGAGCAGGCTTACGTTCCAATCCAGCGCGCGCCGCTCCGTCGCTGACGTCTGAAGAGCTTCGGCTGATACCACGACGCCGGGATACCCATAACTACTCCCGCGTAGATGGTTAGTGCGTATAGGCCAGTAGCCAGACTCAGATCAAATACCAAGATCTCGTTAAGCGTGTTAAGTATCCGCGAATGCCGAACAAGGCCAGGCCCACCTGTCTCCTAGATGGTCTCAACCTGTCCTGTCGCTCCGCCACAAAGTAACAGTCGGGGGCCGTCGGGAACTCAGGCCCACCACTACCTGGATGGAGCCACCTGCCCCTTCAGCCCCCATCTCCAAACAGTATCACCAGTAATGTAACAGTGTAAAGTATATAGTATATGCCCGTGATCACCTCCCGAAGTGATCACAGCCCAGTAGTATAGCATGGCAGACGGACAAGAGTGTAGGGTCACTGATGGAACACTAGCATCCTATACTAAGCATTTAGGATTGCGGGTAAGGTATCAATGACTGTAGCAGCAATGACAGGCTATGCATCAGAATAGGATTAACGGAAAGCAGTAACATGCTACACTACTCTAATGCAAGCAGTATAGAGAAGAGTAGGCGATATCTGGTGATCAAAGGGGGGCTTGCCTGGTTGCTCTGGCAAGAGAGAGGGGTCGTCAACTCCGTAGTCGAACTGGTCAGCAGCAGCGTCGGTCTCGTAGTCTACCGGAGAGAAGAGGGGGAAGAAATAATGAATACAGAGCAAACAAAGCACCACAAAATGTATCAAGGCAATACGCGGTGTTTGGTGTGCCCTAACGCGGTAGTAGGTGATACCGGTGAAGGGGGGAAAACATCCGGGAAAGTATTCCCGGTGTTTCGTGTTTTCTGACAGATGAACCGGAGGGGGAAAGTTGCGGGTTTGATATGTTAGGGGTGTGTGGTGGACGAACGGGCTACGTATCCGGGTTCGTCTCGTCGTTCTGAGCAACTTTCATGTTGAAAATATTTTAATCCGAGTTACGGATTAAAAGATATGATTTTCTAAAGATTTTATTAATTTCTGAAATTTAATTAATTAATTATTTAATTCAAAAATGGATTTATGACGTCAGCATGACGTCGTGCTGACATCAGCAGTCAGCGTTGACCGTTTGACCTGGTCAACCTGACATGTGGGTCCCGTGGGACCCACCTGTCATACACTATTAGGTTTAATTAGGGTTTAGTTTAATCCTAATTACAGTTTAATTAAAATTAACTAGTTAATTAAATTAATTAAACCAGATTAATTAACTTAATTAATTACTTAATTAATTAATTAATAGTTAATTTGTTAAACCATTTTTATTTTTATTAATTATATTTATTTTAATTTGCTTATTCATTCGGGACCACATGTCATAGACACAGGGGGCGGCCACGTCAGCGATGACCGGTTCAACAGGCCGGCCGGGCCCTTGGGGGCCCACGGGTCAGTGACCCACGCGGTGGCCCCAGGCCGGCCACGTCGGCGGGCGGCGTTGACGCGCCGGCGGCGACCTCCAGGACGGCGGCGCGGCACGTGACCTCACCGGAAACGCGCCACAGGGCACGGCTGAGGGTGTCTGGGGGCTCTACAGGACGGGCGCGGTGCGCCGCGTCCGATGGTGGCCGTGGTTGGCGCGGGGGTGGCCGGAGTTGAGCGCATCGAGCTCATCGGCGGCGAGGCGCTTCGGGCGGGATACGGGAACGGGGCTAAGGGGCGCAGGGGGCGTGGCCAGGGACGGGGCG
>NC_041388.1:418074117-418075875 GCF_002162155.2 Triticum dicoccoides | reverse complement strand
GGCGATGTGGTCCCGGCGTCGGGGTCAACGCGATCGGGGCCGATCCCGATCCGGATCGGTGAGGGAGGAGAAGGGGATCGAGGGGGAGTGGGGGGAGGCGTCGGCTAGGGTTTCGCCGCCCGAGGGGGGGGGTTATGGGAGTGAGGGGGGGCCGGATGGGCCAATGGGCCGGTCGGCTGGGCCGGTTGGCCCAGTTGGCCAGAGGGTTTTCCCCCTGTAGTTATTAGGTTTATTTTCCTTTTCTTATTTTTCCTTTTCTGTTTTAATTCATTTAAAAATATTCAGACACTTTATAAAAATGTGTGCACCCCACCATAATTAACCTTGTAATATTTGACAACCCCCGAACATTTTAGTTTGATTTTTTTGAAAACTTTTATTGCCATCATAATTTTGAATTGAATTTCGAAACCGTTTTGATTTAACCCGAGATTAACTACAGTGACAGAGGTGACGTGGCACCATCAACGTGAGTTTACTGTAGCATGATTATCCGGGCGTTACAAATCTCCTCCACTACAAGAAATCTCGTCCCGAGATTTAAGAGGGGAGTAAGGGGAAAGTTCTGGTTACGATATTCTAACGGATCTTCTCGAGGAAGTTAATTCCTTTCGTTGATGTCTTCAATCCTTTATTCCGATGCATCATGATAAACTTGTCATCATTTCTTCGGGAACTCCATCGTACTTACGAAAAGATAAGGGGCAGCTCACTACGACATAATGCTTTTCAGGGAAACAATCTGGGGTTAACCCATGAATTAGTATAAGATTATCTCTCGAGTTGAACATATGAAATACCTCAAGAGTAAGGTACGAAGGTACCATAATAGGCTCCAAGCGGATAGATAGTTGCTCGAAGCCTGAACCGGAGTGAGAAAGGGGTTCAGAGTAGCGAGAGTAAGTATTGCGTCTGATACCAGAATAGACCACTAGAACAGTGGCCCGTGGATTACATATGAGTCCATGCGTGAGGAATAACTTTGGGAATAGGGGGTGCAGGAGAGTCAGGTTTCGATCCTGTGGAGCTGTGGGTTATGGGCCCACCATGTGGTTGAAAGTAGGAAGGGGGCCGACAATTCGCACGGTCATGATAGTAAGGCGTGTCAAAGGGTAGCCTGTCAGATATGTCGGCAACAACATCGATACCAAGGGCGAGGGACGAAGAGAACCATTTTCCTGCTCGTTGAACGAGGCGGGCCAATAGGCAAGGTTCTCGTCCATCGGTGGTTACCGGAATATCATCAACAATCGTAACAGGGTCTTACTGACCAATTATACATCGAGGTGTTTACATAAGCAGTGAATCTTTACTGCTTAGATTATATAGATCACACGAATGTCAAACACAACAAAGTAAAGTAAAAGGCGATCATCAGATTAAATAGAACAATGGAATGGAAAATGTGTTTATACACCTATTTCAGGGGTATATCCTTCCCAAGGACAAGAAGAGCATGATATCCATGACAGGATATACTGTAGAAAACCCTTCAGGAAAGGGGAGAGAAATATCATGACATTACCCATACAACGGTGTTAGGATAAATGATAAATAAAATTTAGCATCGTGCTTCAAATGTTCCTGTTGAAAATCGGAGTACCATTGACATGCTTCGAGATAGCCTTAACATGGTCTTCATGTGAAGATCAGACTCTGGAAACACGAAGGATCCATCAGGAATAACTTGAAGAGTAAGTCTTACAATTTCCTCATGGATGAATGGATAACCTTGCTGAAAAGGAATCTATAATGATA
>NC_041388.1:418068259-418074107 GCF_002162155.2 Triticum dicoccoides | reverse complement strand
GGGGGTGCTAGGCATGACATCATGTTACCGGGTCATCAAAGGATCAACATCATAACTCTTGGAAAGTTGTCCCAACCATCATATCTGACCGAGATTCATATCCAATTGGTGTCATGAAACCTCAGACTCAGGGGGTCCGAGAGGAAAAAGGTGCAACACAAATTGTCGAAATGACATTGCAAGGTCCTCGAGAAATGAACTATGGGAGCGGGTTTCTGAAGCAATAGTTCATCATTGAACCAAGGAGAGGACAAGGAGGTGTCTGGTGAACTCAACGGCAATTCACCGAGATTCCCAAAAGATGGATTTCCACCATTAAGTGAACAAGGAGATAACATTTGTCAGATCAAATGATATAAGGAAGTATGCTCGAGGAAAACATACACAATTAAACATTGGTTGATATGTGCGCCCGAAATATGGGTTGGGTTGCACGACCAATGTCAGAATGGTGATTCAATTAGCGAAGGACTTAGATTGAACTATCGCCCATTCACTTCAAAGCAATAGGGTTGCTAGAAGTTTTGAATGCACACGTCATACCTCCATTGTCGGTATTCCGGTTGAAAACAATACGGGGACCAAGGAATGAACGAAGATGGCAAGAAGTATTATGATATCAAGAATTATTAAGAGGTGGTGAAATTCTCACCACATTCTTGACAAAAAGAGATGGTAATACTTCCGAGGTAAGGAAGATCAACTGCTGGGTAGCAGTGATCTCAAGGTTTACACAAAACACGAACAAGTTGTGTTGAACAGAAGGCAATAAAGTGGTCGATGAGAACAGGAATCATCGAGGGGCAAGGATGGTATTACCCATCATGAATTCAATTGAATTCTTGGAAGAGCTCATAAGGTTGATGATGATCACGACACAATTGTCGAGAGATTTCATGCAGATGTAGTCAATCAGTGACGACATCAAGTCAAAGGAATGAGGTAGCGGAAGGTTATTGGAACCATGGGTGGGACACAAACTTGAAATCAGGATTGTTGTTCAAGGCGAACGGTATGACAAGGAAGATCGATTGTAAGATTAGCTCACCGTCGAAATTTGTGCTCCGAGAAGAAGGACCGGGTAGCACAGTTAGAATCGTCACGACAATGATATAGCCAAACAGGCTAGGAATGGCGTGATCGGGTACAAACTCGTACTTATAGAAGCTTACTGAAGAGTTGTTGAACCGTAGAGCGGGCTCGGTTCAGTTATCGGTGTCTTTGAGTGTTCAATAACTCAGAGCCCGTGAAAATTGGAATCAGTGGGAAGGTAGCACTTGATGAAGAACTCATAAAAAAAGTTATGCAGTTCCACGATAATCTCGAGATACCAGGGGGGTAATACTCGACACAAGATCAAAGTAAAGGTTGTACTGGTGTATTGATCCATAGAAGACAATTGTTTTAACTTGTCCGAGAAATGAGATCAAAGAAGAACAATCATGGTCGGAACCATGATTGCAAAAGGCCAGATCCTAGATATAAGATGAACTTATACCAAAGGAATAATTCATTTAAGAGAAGCTTTAATGGTAAGATCTACATCGTGTCCATGGGCATGAACACAAGTTCAAGGTCGACTCCTACTTCTCCAATGCATAACCTTTCATTCACTTCTCACGTTCGATGAAGTTGCAGTGTTGAAATTTTATCTGGTGAAGCACCAGAAGAGTATGACTCGTGAAAACTTTCGGGTTCACACAGTTTAGAGAAGGCATATGTTCAACCCATAGGGGCTGCTTAGAAACATATACCACAAGTTTCAAGAGTAAATAACACAAGCCCGAAAGCAGAGCATGGTTGGCCAAGCAGAGGATACAACTTAACAAAGGCATTATGTATCAGGGGAAGAACTCACAAAGTGATCAAATGTGAAGGACACGGTCGGATAACAATCCAACAAAGGACTTGATGGTCCACAAAGGATCTGATACGAGTATCGGTACTCAACTAGAGGAAGAAGAATGCAAGGAGATCAGATTATAGAAACAACTGACTAACTCAATTGTCAAATGCAAAGGAATTATGATTTCCAAATCAAGGGATCAGAAGCAATGCTCTGTTTAGGGATGGATAAGTTGAATAGCCTTAGGGTACAATCAACGACAATTGGATTGGTCGAGAACCAATTCCAGTTAAAAGAATGGAAGCTCAGCCGGAAAGGTAATTTATAAGGATCAATAATGATTGCGTGTATTCGCAAACATATTGAGTCAACAGACTCAAAATGATAATGACAAGGAATGTCAATAGGACTACGAGACTTATGGGATTAACCATAATGCAAGCAGGCAAGAATTTCAAGACCAAAGGCTCTAGAGGATTTTCGGAAGATCGAATAGTATTTTGAAGACTTTTGTGAAACACATGAACAACTGGGGATGAGCGGATACTCGACAAGTGCGAGGATTTATTTGAAGGGGTATTCATGTGGCAAAGAACTGCTAGGCAGTAGGCACAAAGTACTCTCGGAACAATAAAGAAAACTTCGGGGTATCTTGTAATAACAAGATCAATGGGGGATGATCGTCAGAATGGCAAGTGTAAGTAGTTATCCATACGGATTTATCGGTGGTCAGGAATAGCCAAAGTGATGGGCACAAGTCTCGAGAGAACATCAGAGAGTATCTTCGGAATCTTCTGATGTAGCCGGTGATCATCCGGACTAAAGGACCCCTCCGGTAGAAAGTATTTTCGAGAACCTAAAAGTTAGAATTTAGTAAAAATCGTTTAACCCGAATAGAAGAGAGTTCAGAATCCCAGAGTAAAGGTCGAGGAGTAAAAGATCCTAATACCACCCAATGGCGACGTGGGCCCGTAAGGCACACAGCCAAGTTAGTAAAAGTTTTTGCAATGTCTACACTCGACTTCGGCCAAGGAGTGTGGAAGGGGGATTCCTACAGGCAGTCGGCTCTGATACCAACTTGTGACGCCCCCGATTCAATCGTACACTAATCATGCACGCAAATGTGTACGATCAAGATCAGGGACTCACGGGAAGATATCACAACACAACTCTACAAATAAAATAAGTCATACAAGCATCATAATATAAGCCAGGGGCCTCGAGGGCTCGAATACAAGTGCTCGATCATAGACGAGTCAGCGGAAGCAACAATATCTGAGTACAGACATAAGTAAAACAAGTTTGCCTTAAGAAGGCCAGCACAAACTGGAATACAGATCGAAAGAGGCGCAGGCCTCCTGCCTGGGATCCTCCTAACTACTCCTGGTCGTCATCAGCGGGCAGCACGTAGTAGTAGTCACCTCCAGTGTAGTAGGAATCATCGTCGACGGTGGCGTCTGGCTCCAGGGCTCCAGCATCTGGTTGCGACAACCAGTTAGAAGGGAAAGGGGAAAAGAGGGAGAAAGCAACCGTGAGTACTCATCCAAAGTACTCGCAAGCAAGGAGCTACACTACATATGCATGGGTATATGTGTAAAGGGCCGTATCGGTGGACTGAACTGCAGAATGCCAGAATAAGAGGGGGATAGCTAATCCTGTCGAAGACTACGCTTCTGTCAGCCTTCGACTTGCAGCAAGTAGAAGAGAGTAGATTGAAGTCCTCCAAGTAGCATCTCCAAGTAGCATCTCCAAGTAGCATCTCCAGTAGCATCGCAGCAGCATAATCCTACCCGGCGATCCTCTCCTCGTATCCCTGAGAGAGAGCGACCACCGGTTGTATCTGGCACTTGGAAGGGTGTGTTTTATTGAGTATCCGGTTCTAGTTGTCATAAGGTCAAGGTACAACTCCAAGTCGTCCTGTTACCGAAGATCACGGCTATTCGAATAGATTTACTTCCCTGCAGGGGTGCACCACATAACCCAACACGCTTGATCCCATTTGGCCGGACACACTTTCCTGGGTCATGCCCGGCCGCGGAAGATCAACACGTCGCAGCCCCACCTAGGCAAAACAGAGAGGCCAGCACGCCGGTCTAAACCTAAGCGCACAGGGGTCTGGGCCCATCGCCCATAGCACACCTGCACGTTGCGTGGGCGGCCGGAAGCAGAACTAGCCCCCTTAATACAAGAGCAGGCTTATGTTCCAATCCGGCGCGCGCCGCTCCGTCGCTGACGTCTGAAGAGCTTCGGCTGATACCACGACGCCGGGATACCCATAACTACTCCCGCGTAGATGGTTAGTGCGTATAGGCCAGTAGCCAGACTCAGATCAAATACCAAGATCTCGTTAAGCGTGTTAAGTATCCGCGAATGCCGAACAAGGCCAGGCCCACCTGTCTCCTAGATGGTCTCAACCTGCCCTGTCGCTCCGCCACAAAGTAACAGTCGGGGGCCGTCGGGAACTCAGGCCCACCACTACCTGGATGGAGCCACCTGCCCCTTCAGCCCCCATCTCCAAACAGTATCACCAGTAATGTAACAGTGTAAAGTATATAGTATATGCCCGTGATCACCTCCCGAAGTGATCACAGCCCAGTAGTATAGCATGGCAGATGGACAAGAGTGTAGGGTCACTGATGGAACACTAGCATCCTATACTAAGCATTTAGGATTGCGGGTAAGGTATCAATGACTGTAGCAGCAATGACAGGCTATGCATCAGAATAGGATTAACGGAAAGCAGTAACATGCTACACTACTCTAATGCAAGCAGTATAGAGAAGAGTAGGCGATATCTGGTGATCAAAGGGGGGGGCTTGCCTGGTTGCTCTGGCAAGAGAGAGGGGTCGTCAACTCCGTAGTCGAACTGGTCAGCAGCAGCATCGGTCTCGTAGTCTACCGGAGAGAAGAGGGGGAAGAAATAATGAATACAGAGCAAACAAAGCACCACAAAATATATCAAGGCAATACGCGGTGTTCGGTGTGCCCTAACGCGGTAGTAGGTGATACCGGTGAAGGGGGGAAAACATCCGGGAAAGTATTCCCGGTGTTTCGTGTTTTCTGACAGATGAACCGGAGGGGGAAAGTTGCGGGTTTGATATGTTAGGGGTGTGTGGTGGACGAACGGGCTACGTATCCGGGTTCGTCTCGTCGTTCTGAGCAACTTTCATGTTGAAAATATTTTAATCCGAGTTACGGATTAAAAGATATGATTTTCTAAAGATTTTATTAATTTCTGAAAATTAATTAATTATTATTTAATTCGAAAATGGATTTATGACGTCAGCATGACGTCGTGCTGACGTCAGCAGTCAGCGTTGACCGTTTGACCTGGTCAACCTGACATGTGGGTCCCGTGGGACCCACCTGTCATACACTGTTAGGTTTAATTAGGGTTTAGTTTAATCCTAATTACAGTTTAATTAAAATTAACTAGTTAATTAAATTAATTAAACCGGATTAATTAACTTAATTAATTACTTAATTAATTAATTAATAGTTAATTTGTTCAACCATTTTTATTTTTATTAATTATATTTATTTTAATTTGCTTATTCATTCGGGACCCACATGTCATAGACACAGGGGCGGCCACGTCAGCGTTGACCGGTTCAACAGGCCGGCCGGGCCCTTGGGGGCCCACGGGTCAGTGACCCACGCGGTGGCCCCAGGCCGGCCACGTCGGCGGGCGGCGTTGACGCGCCGGCGGCGACCTCCAGGACGGCGGCGCGGCACGTGACCTCACCGGAAACGCGCCACAGGGCACGGCTGAGGGTGTCTGGGGGCTCTACGGGACGGGCGCGGTGCGCCACGTCCGATGGTGGCCGTGGTTGGCGCGGGGGTGGCCGGAGTTGAGCGCATCGAGCTCATCGGCGGCAAGGCGCTTCGGGCGGGATACGGGAACGGGGCTAAGGGGCGCAGGGGGCGTGGCCAGGGACGGGGCGAGAGGGAGGCGCGGGGTGCGGCAGTGCGCAATCCGGCGTGGCGGCGACGGCGGCCCTC
>NC_041388.1:418065616-418067586 GCF_002162155.2 Triticum dicoccoides | reverse complement strand
AGGAGGTCGAGGCGGCGGCCGTCCGGCGATGTGGTCCCGGCGTCGGGGTCAACGGGATCGGGGCCGATCCCGATCCGGATCGGTGAGGGAGGAGAAGGGGATCGAGGGGGAGTGGGGGGAGGCGTCGGCTAGGGTTTCGCCGCCCGGGGGGGTTATGGGAGTGAGGGGGGGCGGATGGGCCAATGGGCCGGTCGGCTGGGCCGGTTGGCCCAGTTGGCCAGAGGGTTTTCCCCCTGTAGTTATTAGGTTTATTTTCCTTTTCTTATTTTTCCTTTTCTGTTTAATTCATTTTAAAATATTCAGACACTTTATAAAAATGTGTGCACCCCACCATAATTAACCTTGTAATATTTGACAACCCCCGAACATTTTAGTTTGATTTTTTTGAAAACTTTTATTGCCATCATAATTTTGAATTGAATTTCGAAACCGTTTTGATTTAACCCGAGATTAACTACAGTGACAGAGGTGACGTGGCACCATCAACGTGAGTTTACTGTAGCATGATTATCCGGGCGTTACAACGGAGGAGGAGGAGGAGGAGGTCGATGGAAGCGCGGCCGGAAAGGAAAGGAAACGAGGAGAGGATCGCATGGTGGCGGCTGTATATATTGAGGCGTCAGCGAGACGTACTCGAGTGGTCCCCGTACTCCACGAGGTCAACGCGCTGCGTGGCTCTGGCTTGGGCGAGACTACGACGGAAGCATGTACGCGTTTGGATTCGTAGCCGGAGACGAAGTGGAAACCGGAAACGGGAGGGAAAAGGGGAATGCCTCCAATTTCAATTTTACCCCATGGTGTCAAATTATGATCCGAGTTTTTACTCTATCCGGTCGTTTTGATCGACATTTTTTTTTCACTCTCTCGCCGTTCGGTTTGCGTCGCTGGCCGCTGTCGTGGACCCCGTGCGCCTCTACTCCGACACCATCACGATCGGCCGGTTCCTTCAACGACCCAGCGGCCTCGCGCGACAGGCGACCCCTCACGGTCGTCGTGTGTGCGCCGTCGATCTACGTCGACCGTCTCCGTCCTTTCCGACCCGGACACCTGCATCGCCTCCATCCGGCAGCCACGCGCCATGCGGCGGCCAATCATAGCCGCCGCTCGCGCATGGGCCCGCCAATCGTTCCACGCCACCCGCCTCCGCCGCATCTACAGGGTGGCCCTGCGGGTTGCCTCGCCGGCCTCATCCCTGCTACGTCCACTACTAGAAAAAGGGCTGCTAGTGGCGCATCTGTTTTCGCTACTAATGGTGCACTACAGGTGCGCCACTAGCACCAAGCCATTAGAATTTTTTACTAATGACGCAACATTGGTGCGCCATTAGTATCTGGTATGCTAATAGCGCACCACAGGTGCATCATTAGTATAGCCCATGGTGCGCTATTAGTATCTGGTCACTATGGCTTAATCTCGGGTCAATATGCTTAATATCAAGTCAAATCGCACTCTGTGGTCAAACTTTCTGGAAGGTCACCTATCCTCACACTACTCCAGCCAAGCACGTTTAGCTTCGCAGTTCTATCCAACCCCAGCACCAGCTCACTTCACAGGCACTTGTTGATATATCTATCATATCAATCCTATTAAACCTTGTTGATGTCTAGGACTTAGTTCATGTTCATGAGTATGATGAAATTTTGAAAAAATATTTCAAACTTTCCGGTCATATTACGTATCATATTTTGAAAAAAAATCGAAAAAAATTTTGAAACATTTTTTTCTGTTACTAGTGACGCACCTAGCAAACGGTGTGCCACTAGTAAGTTTGAATTTTTTTTCCATTTTTTCCCTCTAGATCTTAAAATTTTTTTGAAACACTTTTTTCTGTTAGGTTTTTGGGGATTTTGAAAATGTTTAATGAGGTTCCCATTTTACAAATTCCAGAGAGATTTTGCAAATAAAGTCGAAATTCATATTTGTAAATTTTCCCAACAAGTAGACCACGTATCACATGGGAAACTTATTTT
>NC_041388.1:418034922-418065288 GCF_002162155.2 Triticum dicoccoides | reverse complement strand
GCACCACACCCACGGTGCGCCATTACTAGTTTTGAAAAAAATAAAAAAATAAAAAAAAATTGAAAAAAAGTTACTAGTGGCGCACCGTGGATGTGGTGCGCCATTACTAGTTTAACAAGTAATGGCGCACTAGTTTAACTAGTAATGGCGCACTATCCACTGGTGCGCCATTACTAGTTTTGAAAAAAAATAAAAAATTTGAAAAAAATTACTAGTGGCGCATCGTGGATGTGGTGCGCCATTACTAGTTTAACTAGTAATGGCGCACTATCCACTAGTGCGCCATTACTAGTTTTGAAAAAAATGAAAAAAAAAATTGTTACTGATGACGCACCATGGATGTGGTGCGCCATTAGTATATAGTAGTGGCACACCACATGTCTGGTGCGCCATTAGTGGCCATATCATCTATAGCCCTTTTCCTAGTAGTGGTCGGGCCGGCCGTGTCAGGTCCGTTGGCTGCCTCGAGCTCGGGCGCCGCTGCTCCGTTGGTCGCTCGGGCCTCGCTGCCCGAGCGCCGGCGCTGCTTTGGTGGTCCGGGTGTCGGTGTTGACGCGCTCGCCCACACGTTGTCCCACGCCATCCATCGTCGCCGGCTTCATCTCGGACTCCGCCGCCTTCATCGGGCGGCGTCCCCAACCTCGCGTGTGATTGCATTGATCACCCGCCTGCCGCCGCGAACCGCATTGATGACCCACAAGTATAGGGGATCTATCGTAGCCCTTTCGATAAGTAAGAGCGCCGAACCCAACGAGGAGCAGAAGGAAATGACAAGCGGTTTTTAGTAAGGTATTCTCTGCGAGCACTGAAATTATCGGTAACAGATAGTTTTGTGATAAAGTAATTCGTAATGGGTAACAAGTAACAAAAGTAAACAAGGTGCAGTGATAACCCACAAGAGGGGATCAATTGTAGCATCTTTCGATAAGTAAGAGTGTCGAACCCAACGAGGAGCTAAATGTAGAACAAATATTCCCTCAAGTTTTATCGACCACCGATACAACTCTAGGCACGCTTGACGTTCGCTTTACCTAGAACAAGTATAAAACTAGAAATACTTTGTAGGTGTAACGGGATATATTTTCAAGAAAGAGCACGTAAATAAAAACTAGGGGCTGTTTAGGTATAGAAGCAATAAAGTTAGTATGACGAGTGTGAAAAGTGGTGGTAGGAGTTGCGAAATTGTCCCTAAGCAATTGACTAATTTGCTAGACCGATAGCAAGTTTTATGTGAGAGAGGCTGCTGCTAGCATGTCATCCCTGACTTGGAATTATATGCACTTATGATTGGAACTATTAGCAAGTATCCGCACTACTAACGTTCATTAAGGTAAAACCCAACCATAGCATTAAGATATATTGGTCCCCCTTCAATCCCGTATGCATCAATTTCTATGCTAGGTTGAAGCTTCTGTCACTCTTGCCCTCCAATACATAGTCCTATCAACATACAACCAACCCTATGGTGTGATCCACGAGCGCGCTCATATGATGGGCACCAAGGGATAGCAACATCACCACAAGAAAATTAAACCAATCACAGCAATTCACCAATTACTGATAGGACAACGAAAATCTACTCAGACATCATAGGATGGCAACACATCATTAGATAATAATATGAAGCATAAAGCACCATGTTCAAGTAGAGAGTACATCGGGTAGCGGGAGAGTGGGCCGCTGTAGATAGATGGGGAAAGGTGATGAATATGTTGGTGAACATGAGGTAGGTGTCGGTGTAGATCGCCGGCACACGATGATGGCCCCAGCGGTGTTCCGGCGCCACCGGTAGAGAGGGCGAGAGGGCCACTTCTTATTCTCCTTCCTTTACCTTCTCCCTAGATGGGAGAAGGGTTTCCCCTCTGGTCCATGGCCTCCATGGCGGCGGAGGGGCGAGAGCCCCTCCGAGATTGGATCTGTCTCTCCATCTCTCTCTTTTTCTGCGTTCCAGATTCTGCCATTTCACCGTTTCTTAAATTCCCAAAGATACGTAATCCTATTGGGTTGAATTTTGGACACAGTTTTTATGCGGATATTAGCTTTCTTTCGGCGAAAGAAGGGCACCAACCACCTTACAGGGTGGCCACTAGGGCCCAGGGAGCGCCTGACCCCCTGAGGCGCGCCCCCTGCCTCGTGGCCCCCTCGGGCATCATCCCACGTTGATTCTTCATCCCAAAAATCACATATATTCCAAAAAAAATCTCCGTCAATTTTTATCCCGCTTGGACTCCGTTTGATATGGATTTTCTGCGAAACAAAAAATATGCAACAAACAGGAACTGGCACTGGGCACTAGATCAATATGTTTGTCCCAAAAATAGTATAAAAAGTTGCCAAAAGTATATGAAAGTTGTAGAATATTGGCATGGAACAATCAAAAATTGTAGATACGACGGAGACGTATCAGCATCCCCAAGCTTAATTCCTGCTCGTCCTCAAGTAGGTAAATGATAAAAAAGATAATTTTTGATATGGAATGCTACCTAGCATAATCTTGATCATGTAATCTAATCTAATCATGGCATGAATATTAATACACGAGTGATTCAAAGCAATAGTCTATCATTTGACATTAAGACAATAATACTTCAAGCATCCTAATAAAGCAATCATGTCTTTTCAAAATAACATGGCCAAAGAAAGTTATCCCTACAAAATCATATGGTCTGGCTATGCTCCATCTTCACCACACAAAATATTCAAATCATGCACAACCCCGATGACAAGCCAAGCAATTGTTTCATACTTTTGACGTTCTCAAACCTTTTCAACTTTCACGCAATACATGAGCATGAGCCATGGATATAGCATTATAGATGAAATAGAATATGATGGTGGAGGTTGTGTGGAGAAGACAAAAAGGAGAAAGTCTAACATCGACGCGGCTAATCAACGGCTGTGGAGATGCCCATCAATTGATGTCAATGCGAGGAGTAGGGATTGCCATGCAATGGATGCACTAAGAGCTATAAGTGTATGAAAGCTCAAATTGAAAACTAAGTGGGTGTGCATCCAACTTGCTTGCTCATGAAGACCTAGGGCATTTGAGGAAGCCCATCATTGGAATATACAAGGCAAGTTCTATAATAAAAATTCCCACTAGTATATGAAAGTGATAACTCAAGAGACTCTCTAGATGAAGAACATGGTGCTACTCTCAAGCACAAGTGTGGTAAAAGGATAGTAACATTGTCCCTTTTTTGAGGCTTCTTTGGCCTCTATCTTTTTTTTGGGGGGGGGGCTTCTTTGGCCACTTTTATTTTGATCATGGGACAGTGTTCTAATAATGATTATCATCACACTTTTATTTACTTACAAAACAATATTACAACTCGATACTAGAACAAAGATATGACTCTATATGAATGCCTCCGATGGTGTACCAGGATGTGCAATGATCTAGCGTAGCAACGACATCAAAAAATGGATAAGCCATGAAAACATCATGCTAGCTATCTTACGATCATGCAAAGCAATATGACAATAAATGCTCAAGTCATGTATATGATGATGGAAGTTGCATGGCAATATATTTCGGAATGGCTATGGAAATGCCATAATAGGTAGGTATGGTGGCTGTTTTGAGGAAGATATAAGGAGGCTTATGTGTGATAGAGCGTATCGTATCACGGGGTTTGGATGCACCGGTGAAGTTTTCACCAACTCTCGAGGTGATAAAGGGCAATGCACGGTACCGAAGAGGCTAGCAATGATGGATGGGTGAGAGTGCGTATAATCCATGGACTCAACATTAGTCATAAAGAAATCACATACTTATTGCAAAAATCTATTAGTCATCGAAACAAAGTACTACGCGCATGCTTCTAGAGGGATAGATTGGTAGGAAAAGACCATCGCTCATCCCCGACCGCCACTCATAAGGAAGACAATCAATAAATACCTCATGCTCCAACTTCGTTACATAACGGTTCACCATATGTGCATGCTACAGGAATCACAAACTTCGACACAATTATTTCTACAATCCACAACTACCCACTAGCATGACTCTAATATCACCTATTTATATCTCAAAACTATTGCAAGGAATCAAACATATCATATTCCGTGATTTACGAGTTTTATGTAGGATTTTATGACCAACCATGTGAATGACCAATTCCTGCTGTCATCTCTAAATAGATATAAGTGAAGCAAGAGTGTTTAATTCTTTCTACAAAAGATATGCCCATGCTCTAAGAAATATAAGTGAAGCAAAAGATCATTCTACAAATGGCGGTTTTCTAAGTGAAAAGAAACAGTCAATCCAAACTTCAAATGATATAAGTGAAGCACATGAAGCATTCTATAAAGCCATACTCAAAAGATATAAGTGAAGTGCAATGAGAATTCTATAAATCTACCATGGACTATCTCATACCAGAATGGTGCATAAAACAAAAGTGAAAACTAAATGCAAAAGACGCTCCAAGATTTGCACATATCATGTGACGAATAAAAATATAGCTCCAAGTAAAATTACCGATGATTGTTAGAAGAAAGAGGGGATGCCTTCCAGAGCATCCCGAAGCTTGGTTGCTTGGGAGTCCTTGAATATTTACTTGGGGTGCCTCGGGCATCCCCAAGCTTAGGCTCTTGACACTCCTTATTCCTTCATCCATCGTGATCTCTCCCAAAACTTGAAAACTTCAATCACACAAAACTTAACAGAAAGTTCGGTAAGATCCGTTAGTATAATAAAGCAAATCACTACTCTAAGTACTGTTGCAAACCAATTCATATTTTGTTTTTGCATTGTAGCTACTGTAATATAACTTTTCCATGGCTTAATACACTGATAGAAATCGATAGTTTCATCAAAACAAGTAAACTATGCATCAAAAACAGAATCTGTCTTAAACAGGACAGCCTGAAATAATCTGAACATTCACCATACCTCTGGTACTCCAAAAATACTGAAAAATTAGGAAAAATAAAAAATTTGTATAGAAAGACTGTGCAAAAAGTTTCAGAACCGTTTGATGTTCCAGTAAAAAATGTAAAATCACGCACTAGAGGCAAAGTTTCTGTTCTGCACCGCACAAACCGACAAGCAATGTAAACATCCTAAAGGCAATTCATGGCACATTATTTTTATAATACAATGGAATTGTACAAGGGGATAATTATTTTTGTTGAAAAGTTTCTGTAATCAAGATTCATAATGTTTCCGTGAGCATGAACAAAGTTCAAGGAGCTCCCCCACTTCAACAATGCTTGTCTCTCTCACTTTCACTTTCCTTTTCGAAAAGTTTTGGGTTCCCCTTTTTATTTTTATTTTTTTAAACTATATAAAAGCACTCAACATAAATAAATGACTCTCTAAAACTTCCGGGTTGTCTCCCTGGCAGCGCTTTCTTTAAAGCCATTAAGCTAGGCATATAGTGGTCAAGTAATGGATCCACCCGGATCCCAAGGTATATCAAAGCCAATTTTAATTAACAATGATTTATGATTTAGTAGTGAGCACAAAGTAACATATATCATGGAACAACGAAGTATAGCTCTCTTCCTATGCATCGGCATGTCATAAAAGAACAATTCATGCACACATAGTAAAGGCCAATGCATAGTATAAACAGTTTCTTGCAATTTTATCATATTTGAAACATGGAGAGGCGGAGATGTAGTTCCTCTCTCATAATAATTGCAAGTAGGAGCAGTAAGCACATGCATATTATATCTATCAAAATTATCATGTGCAACGGTAAAAGGCCACCCATCAATATAATCCTTAATAAGTGCAAACTTCTCCGATATAGTGTAGACGGGAGAATTCAAAAAGATAATAGGACTATCATGCGTGGGTGCAATAGCAACAATTTCATGTTTAACATAAGGAACTATAGCAAGTTCATCTCCATAAGCATAATTCATATTGGCATCTTGGCCACAAGCATAGCAAGCATCAAGTTCATCAAAAAGGGATATTTCAAACGAATCAATGGGATCATAGCAATTATCATGGCATTAATCCTCTGGTAAGAACGAAGGGAAATTAAATAATGTATGAGTTGAAGAGTTATTCTCATTAGAAGGTGGGCACGGGTAGCTAATCCGCTCTTCCTCTTTTTATTCTTCACTCTCCTCATCATCTTTTTCATCCAATGAGCTCACAGTTTCATCAATTTCATCTTCCATAGACTCCTGCAAAATATTAATCTCTTTTTGGACAGTGGAGGAGTCCTCAATATATGGTTTAACATAGGCATTAGAAGCATAATTATCATAACAATATTTAAGTATGGCAAAATTTCCAGATTTGTAAAGAGTAGCATCATACTTTCCAATCAAAGAAGCAATTTCATAAGCACCCTTAAAAGCAACAAATTCTTCAATTTGTTGAACATCATCATAATTATAAACACCCTTAGAATATGAAGATACGATTCCATTATCACTAAACTCACATTGGTAGGGAAGGTGTTTCTTAGGGTCTTCAGAACAACAAGTAAAATCATATATTTCACATAAATTCCAAGCATAGCATTGCAAACGATGAATTTGATCCAGTAAAAGTTTCCCTTTTTGAGATAAGCGGTGTCGCACATAACAAGCATGCTCATCTAAAGATTTGCCTTCAACTAAGCTAGTTGGGGTTTCAGCACGAGCACATAGGGATCGAAGATGATCCAAGTAAAAAGCTTGAGGAGTGTGATAGATTTTGAGTGGTTCTTCAACCATTGGTTTAGTAGGTACAACTAATTTTTTTGGTATTCTGCGTTTCCTACCCATAACTAAAGATAGAAAACAAGAGCACAAAATAAAAACTACTTAGTGATAAAGAAAACAAGCACACACGAGAATATTCACCCCACGCTATAACTCCTTGGCAACGACGCCATAAAAAGGTCTTGATAACCCACAAGTATAGCCTCTTTCGATAAGTAAGAGTGTCGAACCCAACGAGGAGCTAAAGGTAGAACAAATATTCCCTCAAGTTTTATCGACCACCGATTCAACTCTATGCACGCTTGACGTTCGCTTTACCTAGAAAAAGTATAAAACTAGAAATACTTTGTAGGTGTAACGAGATATGTTTGCAAGAATATAAAGAGCACGTAAATAAAAACTAGGGGCTGTTTTGGTAAATAAGCAATAAAGTTAGTATAGCGAGTGTGGAAAAGTGGTGGTAGGAGTTGCGAAATTGTCCCTAAGCAATTGACTACTTTACTAGACCGATAGCAAATTTTATGTGAGAGAGGCCGCTGCTAGCATGTCATCCCTGACTTGGAATTCTATGCACTTATGATTGGAACTATTAGCAAGCACCCGCAACTACTAACGTTCATTAAGGTAAAACCCAACCATAGCATTAAGATATATTGGTCCCCCTTCAATCCCGTATGCATCAATTTCTATGCTAGGTTGAAGCTTCTGTCACTCTTGCCCTCCAATACATAGTCCTATAAACATACAACCAACCCTATGGTGTGATCCACGTGCGCGCTCATATGATGGGCACCAAGGGACAGCAACATCACCACAAGAAAATTAAACCAATCATAGCAATTCACCAATTACTGATAGGACAACGAAAATCTACTCAGACATCATAGGATGGCAACACATCATTGGATAATAATATGAAGCATAAAGCACCATGTTCAAGTAGAGAGTACATCGGGTAGCGGGAGAGTGGGCCGCTGTAGATAGATGGGGGAAGGTGATGAATATGTTGGTGAACATGAGGTAGGTGTTGGTGTAGATCGCCGGCACACGATGATGGCCCCGACGGTGTTCCGGCGCCACCGGTAGAGAGGGGGAGAGGGCCACTTCTTATTCTTCTTCCTTTACCTTCTCCCTAGATGGGAGAAGGGTTTCCCCTTTGGTCCATGGCCTCCATGGCGGCGGAGGGGCGAGAGCCCCTCTGAGATTGGATCTATCTCTCCATCTCTCTCTTTTTCTGCGTTCCAGATTCTACCATTTCACCGTTTCTTAATAATATGAAGCATAAAGCACCATGTTCAAGTAGAGAGTACATCGGGTAGCGGGAGAGTGGGCCGCTGTAGATAGATGGGGGAAGGTGATGAATATGTTGGTGAACATGACCTCAACTCCAACTCTATATATTTGCTTTCGGGGAGAAAAATCAGAGAGAAGGATTCATCGCGTTTTACGATACGGAGCTGCCGCCAAGCCCTAAAACCTCTCAGGAGGGCTGATCTGGAGTCCGTTCGGGGCTCCGAAGAGGGGAATCCGTCGCCATCGTCATCATCAACCTTCCTCCATCACCAATTTCATGATGCTCACCGCCGTGTGTGAGTAATTTCATCGTAGGCTTGCTGGACGGTTATGGGTTGGATGAGATTTATCATGTAATCGAGTTAGTTTTGTTAGGGTTTGATCCCTAGTATCCACTATGTTCTGATATTGATGTTGATATGACTTTGCTGTGCTTAATGCTTGTCACTAGGGCCCGAGTGCCATGATTTTAGATCTGAACCTATTATGTTTTCATCAATATATGAGAGTTCTTGATCCTATCTTGCAAGTCTATAGTCACCTACTATGTGTTATGATCCGGCAACCCCGAAGTGACAATAACCGGGACCACTCCCGGTGATGACCGTAGTTTGAGGAGTTCATGTATTCACTATGTGTTAATGCTTTGGTCTGGAACTCTATTAAAAGGAGGCCGTAATATCCCTTAGTTTCCATTAGGACCCCACTGCCACGGGAGGGTAGGACAAAAGATGTCATGCAAGTTCTTTTCCATAAGCACGTATGACTATATTCGGAATACATGCCTACATTACATTGATGAATTGGAGCTAGTTCTGTGTCACCCTAGGTTATGACTGTTACATGATGAACCACATCCAGCATAATTCTCTATCACCGATCCATTGCCTACGAGCTTTCCATATATTGTTCCTCTCTTATTTACTTTTCCGTTGCTATTATTATCATCACTACAAAATATCAAAAACATTACTTATGTTATCATTACCTTTTGCTACCATTACCACTACTATCATATTACTTTGCTACTAAATACTTTGCTACAGATATTAAGTTATCCAGGTGTGGTTGAATTGACAACTCAGCTGCTAATACTTGAGAATATTCTTTGGCTCCCCTTGTGTCGAATCAATAAATTAGGGTTGAATACTCTACCCTCGAAAACTGTTGCGATCCCCTATACTTGTGGGTTATCAAGACCATTTTCTGGCGCCGTTGCCGGGGAACATAGCTCTATTCTTTGAGTCACTTGGGATTTATATCTGCTTATCATTATGAAGAACTTGAGAGATCCAAAAACCAAGATTTATCCCTCAACTATGAGGGGAGGTAAGGAACTGCCATCTAGCTCTGCACTTGATTCACCTTCTATTTTGAGTAAGCTTGCGACACCTAAACCTGCTTCTGCTATTCGTTCTGATATGCCGCATGTTATTGATGATGCCACTTTTGCTATGCATGATACTTATGCTGAAACTACTTCTATGCTTGATACTACTGTGCCACTTGGTAAATTTCTTGATGAACAACTTGCTAGGGTTAGAGAGAATGAAATTATTGAAACTGATAACATTGATGAAAGTGATGATGAAGACTCTCCCCCTAATAAAGTGATGATGGAAAAAGAATCTGCTTTAGCTATTTTAGCTTGCAAAGATAGATACGAGCTCAAGAGGTTATTAGCTAAATGGAAGCAGCAATCCCTTAATGCTAGAATGAAACCTGACCCTGCTTTTGCTACTTCACCTATCAGTGTTACTGATAAGGATTATGAATTCTCTGTTGATCCTGATATAATTACTTTGGTTGAATCTGATCCTTTTCATGGCTGTGAATCTGAAACTGTTGTGGCACATCTTACTAAATTAAATGATATAGCCTCCCTGTTCACTAATGATGAGAAATATCGCTACCTTTATATCCTTAAAATATTTCCGTTCTCATTAGAGGGTGATGCTAAGATATGGTTTAATTCTCTTGATCCTGATTGTGTGCATAGTCCCAAGGATATGATTTATTACTTCTTTGCTAAATATTTCACTGCTCATAAGAAACAAGCTGCTTTGAGGGACAAATATAATTTTGTGCAAATTGAAGAAGTGAGTCTCCCACAAGCTTGGGGGAGGCTTCTCAAGTTACTTAATGCTTTGCTTGATCATCCTCTTAAGAAAAATGAAATACTTGATATATTTTATAACGGACTAAGCGATGCTTCCAGAGATTACTTGGATAGTTGTGCTGGTTCTGTTTTCAGGGAAAGAACACCGGATGAAGCTGAAATTCTATTGAATAATATGTTGACAAATGAAAATAATTGGACACTTCCTGAGCCAACTCCTGAACCTATTCCTAAACCAACTCCGAAGAAAAGGGGTGTTCTATTTCTCAGTCCTGAAGATATGCAAGCGACAAAGAAATCTATGAAAGAAAAAGGTATTAAAGCTGAAGATGTTAAGAATTTACCTCCTATTGAAGAAATACACGGTCTTAATTTACCGCCTGTTGAAGAAACATATGATCTTAATCCATTACCTATTGAAGAAATACATGGTCTTGATAACCCGACACAGGTAGTAAAGGTAAATTCTCTCTATAGATTTGATGAAGGTGATATCCCTCGTTATAAGTCTGCTAGACAATGGTTAGATGAGTTTGACAATTTCATTGTTAAACAAGAAAACTTTAATGCTTATTGGTAGATAGTTGAAATATAATCCCGATACGCTTGAATACTTGGGTGATTATATGTCTAGAGTTAAAGGTGAACTTAAACTCATTAGTAAACATGCTTCTATAGTTACCACTCAAGTAGAACAAGTACTTAAGTCTCAAAATGATTTTCTCAATGAATTGAATAGTAAGAATAATGATTATGCTGTTAGAGTGGCTACTATAACTAGTAGAATGACTCAGGAACCACTATATCCTGAAGGCCACCCTAAGAGAATTGAGCAAGATTCTCAGAGAAATAATATAGATGTGCCTAGTCCTTCTAAAAGGAAGAAAAAGAAAAATGATATTTGCATGCTCCTAGTGAACCTATCGCTGAAACACCTGAGAATCCAAATGTTATTTCTATTTCTGATGCTGAAACACAATCTGGTAATGAACCTGAAACTAGTGATAATATTAATGATAATGTTCATGATGATGCTCAACCTAGTAATGATAATGATATAGAAATTGAACCTGCTGTTGATATTGATAACCCACAATCAAAGAATCAACGTTATGATAAGGAAGACTTTGTTGCTAGGAAACACGGAAAGGAAAGAGAGCCTTGGGTTCAGAAACCCATGCCTTTTCCTCCCAAACCATCCAAGAAAAAGGATGATGAGGATTTTGAGCGCTTTGCTGAAATGATTAGACCTATCTTTTTGCGTATGCGATTAACTGATATGCTCAAAATGAATCCTTATGCTAAGTATATGAAAGAAATTGTTACTAATAAAAGAAAGATACCGGAAGCTGAAATTTCCACCATGCTTGCTAATTATACTTTTAAGGGTGGAATACCAAAGAAACTTGGGGATCCAGGAGTACCCACTATACCATGCTCCATTAAAAGAAACTATGTTAAAACTTCTTTATGTGATCTTGGAGCCGGTGTTAGTGTTATGCCTCTCTCTTTATATCATAGACTTGATTTGAATAAGTTGACACCTACTGAAATATCTTTGCAAATGGCTGATAAATCAACTGCTATACCTGTCGGTATTTGTGAGGATGTGCCTGTTGTGGTTGCAAACGTTACTATTTTAACGGACTTTGTTATTCTTGATATTCCCAAGGACGATAGTATGTCTATTATTCTTGGAAGACCTTTTTTGAATACTGTAGGGGCTGTTATTGATTGCACCAAAGGCAATGTCACTTTTCATGTTAATGGTAATGAGCATACGGCACACTTTCCGAGGAAACAACCTCAAGTCCATAGTATCAATTCTATTGGAAAAATTCCATCAATTATTTTGGGAGGTTTTGAATTTATTCTTCCTACTGTCAAGAAGAAATATGATATTCTTATTGTTGGGGATGTGCATATCCCCGTTGAGGTAACCTAGTGTTATTCGAAAATTCTCCGGTTCCATGTTATTCGAAATGAGTTTGTTAACAAGACTTGATCAACCTTGTTAATGGATTTCTTTTGATGATCATGAGATGGATGAAGTTAGAAAACACAACTCTCTGTACCCTCCTTTTACTTTCTGTTATTTATATTAAATAAGATAAAAATAAGTATTTTCCGTCTGTTATCTGATTTATCCGTGCAATATAAAAATACCCCGAAAATAAAAGTTCTCCAAATGCCCTGAAATTTAAATATGATTTTTTCTGGAATATTTGAGAATATTTGGCCCTGAGAACACAGCCCTGGGGGGCATCCACCTGGCCACGAGGGTGGAGGGCGTGCCCTACCCCCCTGGGCACGCCCCGCTGCCTCGTGGGCCCATGGTGGCCCTCCTCCACTTATTCCTGCACCCACACACTCCTTCTTCCTCCCACAAACACGATTATCTAGTTCAAACCTGAGTCCAAGCTCATTTTACTGCCATTTTCGATCTCCTTGCTCAAAGCACCTCTCACAAAATTGCTTGGGGGATTGTTCCTTGGTATGTGATACGTCTCCAACGTATCTATAATTTTTGATTGCTCCATGCTATATATTGACTGTTTTGGACATTATTGGGCTTTATTATCCACTTTTATATTATTTTTGGGACTAACCTATTAACCAGAGGCCCAGCCCGGAATTGCTGTTTTTTGCCTGTTTTAGGGTTTCGAAGAAAAGGAATATCAAACGGAGTCCAAACGGAATGAAACCTTCGGGAACGTGATTTTATCAACGAACAAGACCAGGGAGACTTGGACCCTACATTAAGAAAGAAAAGAGGAGGCCACGAGGTAGGGGGCACGCCCACCCCCACCAGGCACGCCCTTACTTGTGCTTCATTATTAGAGCATTGTCCCAGTGATGATCATCATTGTTGTAATTGTTGAGTTGTAAGAAAAATAAAAGTGTGATGATCATCATTATTAGAGCATTGTCCCAGTGAGGAAAGGATGATGGAGACTATGATTCCCCCACAAGTCGGGATGAGACTCCGGACGAAAAATAAACAAATAAATAAAAGAGAAAGAAAAGAGGCCATAAAAAGAGAAAATGCCCAAATAGAAAAATGAGAGAAAAAGAGAGAATGGACAATGTTACTATCCTTTTACCACACTTGTGCTTCAAAGTAGCACCATGATCTTCATAGTAGAGAGTCTCTCATGTTATCACTTTCATATACTAGTGGGAATCTTTCATTATAGAACTTGGCTTGTATATTCCAATGATGGGCTTCCTCAAAATGCCCTAGGTCTTCATGAGCAAGCAAGTTGGATGCACACCCACTTAGTTTCTTGTTGAGCTTTCATATACTTATAGCTCTAGTGCATCCGCTGCATGGCAATCCCTACTCACTCACATTGATATCTATTGATGGGCATCTCCATAGCCCGTTGATACGCCTAGTTGATGTGAGACTATCTTCTCCCTTTTTGTCTTCTCCACAACCACCACTCTATTCCACCTATAGTGCTATATCCATGGCTCACGCTCATGTATTGCGTGAAGATTGAAAACATTTTGAGAATGTCAAAAGTATGAAACAATTGCTTGGCTTGTCATCGGGGTTGTGCATGATTTAAATATTTTGTGTAGTGAAGATAGAGCATAGCCAGACTATATGATTTTGTAGGGATAACTTTCTTTAGCCATGTTATTTTGAGAAGACATAATTGCTTTGTTAGTATGCTTGAAGTATTATTGTTTTTATGTCAATATTAAAATTTTGTCTTGAATCTTTCAGATCTGAATATTCATACCACAATTAATAAGAATTACATTAAAATTATCCCAAGTAGCACCCCACATCAAAATTTCTGTTTTTATCATTTACCTACTCGAGGACGAGCAAGAATTAAGCTTGGGGATGCTTGATACGTCTCCAATGTATCTATAATTTTTGATTGCTCCATGCTATATTATCTACTGTTTTGGACATTATTGGGCTTTATTATCCACTTTTATATTATTTTTGGAACTAACCTATTAATCGAAGGCCCAGACCAGAATTGTTGTTTTTTGCCTGTTTTAGGGTTTCGAAGAAAAGGAATATCAAACGGAGTCCAAACGGAATGAAACCTTCGGGAACGTGATTTTCTCAACGAACAAGACCCGGGAGACTTGGACTCTACGTCAAGAAAGAAAAGAGGAGGCCACGAGGTAGGGGGGCACGCCCACCCCCACCAGGCGCACCCTCCACCCTCGTGGGCCCCGTGTTGCTCCACCGACGTACTCCTTCCTCCTATATATACCTACATACCCCAAACGATCAGATACGGAGCCAAAAACCTAATTCCACCGCCGCAACTTTCTGTATCCACGAGATCCCATCTTGGGGCTTGTTCCGGAGCTCCACCGGAGGGGGCATCGATCACGGGGGGCTTCTACATCAACACCATAGCCTCTCCGATAAAGTGTGAGTAGTTTACCTCAGACCTACGGGTCCATAGTTAGTAGCTAGATGGCTTCTTCTCTCTTTTTGGATCTCAATACAATGTTCTCCCCCTCTCTTGTGGAGAACTATTCGATGTAATCTTCTTTTTGTGGTGTGTTTGTTGAGACCGATGAATTGTGGGTTTATGATCAAGTCTATCTATGAATAATATTTGAATCTTCTTTGAATTCTTTTATGTATGATTGGTTATCTTTGCAAGTCTCTTCGAATTATCAGTTTGGTTTGTCCTACTAGATTGATCTTTCTTGCAATGGGAGAAGTGCTTAGCTTTGGGTTCAATCTTGCGGTGTCCTTTCCCAGTGACAGTAGAGGCAGCAAGGCACGTATTGTATTGTTGCCATCGAGGATAACAAGATGGGGTTTTCTTCATATTGCATGAGTCTATCCCTCTACATCATGTCATCTTGCTTAAGGCGTTACTCTGTTTTTAACTTAATACTCTAGATGCATGCTGGATTGCGGTCGATGAGTGGAGTAATAGTAGTAGATGCAGGCAGGAGTCGGTCTACTTGTCTCGGACGTGATGCCTATATACATGATCATACCTAGATATTCTCATAATTATGCTCATTTCTGTCAATTGCTCAACAGTAATTTGTTCACCCACTGTAGAATACTTATGCTCTTGAGAGAAGCCACTAGTGAAACCTATGCCCCCCTGGTCTATCTTTATCATATTGATCTCCTACTACTTAGTTATTTCCTTTGCTATTTACTTTGCCTTTACTTTACTTTGCATCTTTATCATAAAAATACCAAAAATATTATCTTATCATATCTATCAGATCTCACTCTCGTAAGTGGACTTATAGGGATTGACAACCCCTATTTGCGTTGGTTGCGAGGATTTATTTGTTTTGTGCAGGTACGAGGGACTCGTGCGTAGCCTCCTACTGGATTGATACCTTGGTTCTCAAAAACGGAGGGAAATACTTACGCTACTTTGCTGCATCATCCCTTCCTCTTCGGGGAAAACCAACGCAGTGCTCAAGAGGTAGCAGTATGTGACTCCTCCATTGGTCCAATTAGTTTTTGTTCAAGTGCTTTATTCATTGCAAATTTGTGCTGCCTAGGTGACCCTGTTCTTGATCTTGCATGTCAAATTTATGTGGTTCCAAGTAGTCTTGATGCACGATATAGGCTCTAGGCACTTGTAGGAGTAGTTGCTATCAATATTGTTGACTTTGGTTCACTTTTATTTTTGAAGTTACTAATAATTTCAGAAACTTTTCAGAGGAAGAAATATGTTTAGGAAAATGTACCAAGGTGGCCCTTCAAGGAAACAAGAGCCCAGGCTTGCAATGCGTGATGCTGATGATGAGCCACCAAGGGACGCTCCAGTGCGGCCCTGTGAATGGCCTTCAGAGGACTTTATGGATCAAGCGGAAATCAAGGAAGAATTTAACGCATATTTGCGTAACGCTGATCTTGTGAGCTTCGAGGAGGAAAAGTGCCGCCAGTACCACTATCTCACTAGTTCCTTTGTGAGGAGGTTTGAATTTTCATCTTCACGCAATTCTCTAACTGTCCTGTTTGATCTTTATGAAAAATCTTATACGATGGACTTAGAGGATTTTACGACTGCTTGCAAACTTCCACAATGGGGTAGTGTCAGGGAACCTCGCAAATCTGAATTTAGAGATTTTCTTTCTAGTATAACTGTGGGGGAATCTAGAGATTAACACAAGCTACCATAGGGAGCATTCACTTTCCTGCTATACATTATTTTGCTCTCTTCATAGGTAGATGCATTAATGGTAAAGATGAGGCATGTCACATGTGTGTCCCTGACCTCAGTATTCTTAGGAGTGCTGTGTTAGGAGATAAATCTTATAATTTGGGAGCCATTGTTGCACATAGGTTGCATCTTAATAGATTTAATGGAGATTTCTTTGGTGGAATTTATGCAACCGGCATAGCTAATTTTCTTGGTATAACCGTACGTGAAGATGATATTGAGTTGCCTCCTGCTTATTTGGATTATGAGGATATGGTTCGTCATCAGTTTGTTGAGAGGACGACCAGTTCCTCCAGTACCGACTAATCTTTGACAGACGACGCACCTATCATGTCACTCTCCCTGCTTCTACTTTCTTTGACTTTCAGGCAAAAAGGAGATATTTTATAACTAGAGAGGAGGCGGAAGAGTATAAGAGGAGAGCTGAGATAGCTCGCCTCCAAGCTGCAGCCCACGATGCAATGACTGCTGCATCGCAGTACGACAACAACTATTACTATGGATATCCGCCAGGCCAACCATGGCCATAGACCAACTTAGGCCAAAAGCCTAAGCTTGGGGGAGTACGTATTTCTCACCGACATTACATTTATGTGCACACACTCATTGTTAGATGTCGGTGCTCATACTTTTTCATTGCAATATACATGCTAGTTTATTTTCCTTTTTTATGCTTTCTTCTTGTGTGTTTAATAAACCTTAAGAAAAACCAAAAAAATTAGTTGTAGCTTTTAGCTAGTTTTAATTTCCATGCTTGTAGTAGTAATTAAAAAGAAAACCCAAAAAGATTTCATGTTCTTCTTTTGCTTGTTGGGAGCTTTCCCGTGTAAATAGTTTTATTTCTTTTCTTTTCTTTGGGAGTCGATAGGAGAATACCATGATTAAATTGTTGAAGTGGCTCTTATATGCATTATTGTTGATTTAACCAAGAACGCATATTGCCTTGTCTTCTCCTGTTTATTGAATGCTTGCAGATTCTATCTTAGTTCAATGCACGTGCACTCTTAATATTAATCACATCGTTCGGTCATGCAAGTGAAAGGCAATTATGACGATATATGATGGACTGACTGAGATGAGAAAAGCTGGTATGAACTCGACCTCTCTTGTTTTTGTAAATATGATTAGTTCATCGTTCCTGATTCACCCTATTATGAATAAACATGTTTGCAATGACAACTAGAGATCATAGTTTCTTGTGCCATGCTTAATTAGCTAGGAGCTTATAATGGTTTACCTTGCGTGCCAACATGCTATTAAAATGGTTGTGATGTGGTATGATAGGGTGGTATCCTCTTTTGAAAGATTCGAGTGGCTTGACTTGGCACATGTTCACGCATGTAGTTGAAACAAAATCAACATAGCCTCTATGATATTTATGTTCATGGTGCATTATATCCTACTCATGCTTGCATTCAGTGTTGATTAATTTTAATGCATGTTCATGAGTGTTGTCTCTCTCCAGCTGGTCGCTTCCCAGTCTTTTTCTAGCCTTCACCTGTACTAAGCGGGAATACTGCTTGTGCATCCAATCCCATAAACCCCAAAGTTATTCCATATGAGTCCACCATACCTACCTATATACGGTATCTACCTGCCGTTCCAAGTAAATTTGTATGTGCCAAACTCTAAACCTTCAATAAATATCATGTTTTGTATGATCGAATAGCTCATGTATCAACTAGGGTTGTCTGTATCTTCCATGTTAGGAGGGTTATTCTCAAGAGGAGTGGACTCCGCTCCTCACTGACGAGAAAGTGGCTGGTCACCAGGATGCCCAGTCCCATGCTTTATGCAAGCTAAATCAAAATAATTGCAAACAAAACTCCCCCTGGGACTCTTGTTAGTTGGAGGCACTCGTTGTTTCGAGCAAGCCATGGATTGATGCTTGTTGGTGGAGGGGGAGTATAAACTTTACCATTCTGTTTGGGAACCGCCTATAATGTGTGTAGCATGGAAGATATCACCATCTCCTGGTTGTTATGTTGACAATGGAAGTATACAGCTCAAAATATTATTCACCTCTATTTCAAAACCGAGCTCTGGCACCTCTACAAATCCCTACTTCCCTCTGCGAAGGGCCTATCTATTTACTTTTATGTGAGTCATCATCCTCATATTAAAAAGCACCAGTTGGAGAGCACCACTGTCATTTGCATTCATTACTGTTAGTTTACGTTGAGTATGACTTGACTGGATCTCTTTTACCATGAATTACAATGTCTAGTCAGTCCTTGATCTTTGAAGGTGCTCTGCATTTATGTTTTGCGGTCTCAGAAAGGGCTAGCGAGATACCGTCTTGTTATATCATATTATGATTGTTTTGAGAAAGTGTCGTCATCCGAGATTTATTATTATTGCTCGCTAGTTGATTATGCCATTGATATGAGTAAATATGAGACCTAAGCGTTATTGTGAATATAGATAGTTTATAATCTTTGCTGAAAACTTGAATGCTGGCTTTACATATTTGCAACAACAAGAGCAAACAGAGTTTGTAAGAGTTTTTCTTTATCACTTTCAGTTTGTCAACAAAATTGCTTGAGGACAAGCAAAGGTTTAAGCTTGGGGGAGTTGATACGTCTCCGTCGTATCTACTTTTCCAAACACTTTTGCCCTTGTTTTGGACTCTAACTTGCATACTTTGAATGGAACTAACCCGGACTGACGCTGTTTTCAGTAGAATTGCCATGGTGTTATTTATGTGCAGAAACAAAAGTTCTCGGAATGACCTGAAACTTCACGGGATGTCTTTTTGGAAATAATAAAAAAATCCTTGAAAAAGATGAAGACTAGGGGGCCCACACCCTAGCCACGAGGGTGGGGGGCGCGCCCCCTACCTCGTGGGCCCCTTGGAGCTCCTCCGACCTCAACTCCAACTCTATATATTTGATTTCGGGGAGAAAAAAATTAGAGAGAAGGATTCATCGCGTTTTACGATATAGAGACGCTGCCAAGCCCTAAAACCTCTCGGGAGCGCTGATGTGGAGTCCATTCGGGGCTCCGGAGAGGGGAATTCGTCGCCATCGTCATCATCAACCCTCCTCCATCACCAATTTCATGATGCTCACCGCCGTGTGTGAGTAATTTCATCGTAGGCTTGCTGGACGGTGATGGGTTGGATGAGATTTATCATGTAATCGAGTTAGTTTTGTTAGGGTTTGATCCCTAGTATCCACTATGTTCTGAGATTGATGTTGATATGACTTTGTCGTGCTTAATGCTTGTCACTAGGGCCCGAGTGCCACGATTTCAGATCTGAACCTATTATGTTTTCATCAATATATGAGAGTTCTTGATCCTATCTTGCAAGTCTATAGTCACCTACTATGTGTTATGATCCGGCAACCCCGAAGTGACAATAATCGGGACCACTCCCGGTGATGACCGTAGTTTGAGGAGTTCATGTATTCACTATGTGTTAATGCTTTGGTATGGTACTCTATTAAAAGGAGGCCTTAATACCCCTTAGTTTCCATTAGGACCCCACTGCCACGGGAGGGTAGGGATGTCATCCAAGTTCTTTTCCATAAGCACGTATGACTATATTCGGAATACGTGCCTACATTACATTGATGAATTGGAGCTAGTTCTGTGTCACCCTAGGTTATGATTGTTACATGATGAACCACATCCGGCATAATTCTCTATCACCTATCCATTGTCTATGAGCTTTCCATATATTGTTCGTCACTTATTTACTTTTCCGTTGCTATTATTATCATCACTGCAAAATACCAAAAACATTACTTTTGTTATCATTACCTTTTGCTACCGTTACCACCACTATCATATTACTTTGCTACTAAATACTTTGCTGCAGATATTAAGTTATCCAGGTGTGGTTGAATTGACAACTCAGTTGCTAATACTTGAGAATATTCTTTGGCTCCCCTTGTGTCGAATCAATAAATTTGGGTTGAATACTCTACCCTCAAAAACTGTTGCGATCCCCTATACTTGTGGGTTATCACACCGTTTCTTAAATTCCTGGAGATCCGTAACTCCGATTGGGCAGAATTTTGAACACGATTTTTATGCGGATATTAGCTTTCTTGCGGCGAAAGAAGGGAACCAACAGCCTTACAGGATGGCCACAAGGGCCCAGGGAGCGCCTGACCCCCTGAGGCGCAACCCCCTGCCTCGTGGCCCCCTCGGGCATCGTCCCGCGTTGATTCTTCTTCCCAAATATCACATATATTCCAAAAAAAATCTCCGTCAGTGTTTATCCCGTTTGGACTCCGTTTGATATGGATTTTCTGCGAAACAAAAAACATGCAACAAACATGAACTGGCACTAGGCACTGGATCAATATGTTAGTCCCAAAAATAGTATAAAAAGTTGGTAAAAGTATATGAAAGTTGTAGAATATTGGCATGGAACAATAAAAAATTGTTGATACGACGGAGGCGTATCATGCAGCAAGGTGGCCCAATCCTTTTTGTAGCAAAGGACAAGCCTGGACAAACTCTTATATAAAGGAAAGCGCCCCCGAGGACACATGGAAATTATCGTCAAGCTAGTTTTCATCATGCTCATATGATTCACGTTCGTTATTTTGATAATTTGATATGTGGGTGGACCGGTGCTTGGGTATTGCACTTCCTTGGACAAGCATCCCACTTATGATTAACCCCCCTCGCAAGCATCCGCAACTATGAAAGAAGAATTAAGGTAAACCTAACCATAGCATGCAATATATGGATCCAAATCAGCCCCTTACGAAGCAACGCATAAACTAGGGTTTAAGATTCTATCACTCTAGCAACACATCATCTACTTATTACTTCCCAATGCCTTCCCCTAGGCCCAAACAATGGTGAAGTGTCATTTATTTGACGTTCACATAACACCACTAGAGGAAAGACAACATACATCTCATCAAAATATCGAACAAATACCAAATTCACATGACTACTTATAACAAGACTTCTCCCATGTCCCCAGGAACATATGTAACTACTCATAAATCATATTCATGTTCATAATCAGCGGGGTATTAATGTGCATAAAGGATCTGAACATAGAATCTTCCACCGAATAAACCAACTAGCATCAACTACAAGGAGTAATCAACACTACTAGCAACCCACAGGTACCAATCTGAGGTTTTGAGACAAAGATCGGGTACAAGAGATTAACTAGGGTTTGACAGGAGATGGTGCTGATGAAGATGTTGATGGAGATTGACCCCCTCCCGATGAGAGGATCGATGGTGATGATTTCCCCCTCCCGTGGGGATGTTTCCCCGGCAGAACAGCTCCATCGGAGCCGTAGATTGGTTCCGCCTCGAGACGGCGGCGCTTCATCCCGAAAACTTCCTTCTGATTTTTCCCAGGGCAAAAGACACCTTATACCAGAAGATGGGCATCAGGGGGCTTCCAGGTGGCCCACGAGGCAGGGGCGCGCCTAGGGGGGTAGGGTGTGCCCTCCACCCTCGTGGGCGGTGGGTGGCCCCCTTTGCTACTTCCTTCGCCCAATATTTTTTATATATTCCAAAACTGACTTTCATGGAGTTTCAAGACTTTTGGAGTTGTGCAGAATAGGTCTCTAATATTTGCTCCTTTTCCAGCCCAGAATTCCAGCTGTTGGCATTCTCCCTCTTCATATAAACCTTGTAAAATAAGAGAGAAAAGGCATAAGTATTGTGACATAATGTGTAATAACAGCCCATAATGCAATAAATATCGATATAAAAGCATGATGCAAAATGGATGTATCAACTCCTCCAAGCTTAGACCTCGCTTGTCCTCAAGCGGAAGCCGATATCGAAAAATATGTCCACATGTTTAGAGATAGAGTTCTCGATAAAATAGAATACGGACATGAGGGCATCATGATAATTCTTAGAATAGCAACATATATATATATAGTTAGCAATTGTCATACGATTTCTTATCTAAAGTAACAATCTATTCACAATGTCAACTATGAATCAGAAACTTCATTGAAAACTAACAAACTATCTTAGTCATTGAAGCAATTGCAATTTATCATAACATCGGAAAGAGTCAATATAAGAGCTTTTCAGCAAGTCCACATACTCAACCATCATTTAGTCTTTCACAATTGCTAACACTCACGCAATACTTATGGGTATGAAGTTTTAATCGGACATAGAGAAAGATAGGGGCTTATAGTTTTGCCTCCCAACCTTTTACCTCAAGGGTAATGTCAACAATAATAGTTTATCATAACCTACATCCGAGTGGATATATATATATACACACACATATATATATATATATATATATATATATATATATATATATATATATATCCGGATCTCTCCAACATATAGTGCTTGCCAAAGGATAAAGTGTAAAAAGAGAAAGGTGAAGATCACCATGACTTTTGCATAAGTTATAAGACAAAAATAAAAGATAGGCCCTTCGCAGAGGGAAGCAGAGGTTGTCATGTGCTTTTATGGTTGGATGCACAAAATCTTAATGCAAAAGAACGTCACTTTATATTGCCACTTGTGATAGAGACCTTTATTATGCAGTCCATCGCTTTTATTTCTTCCATGTCACAAGCTCGTATAAAGCTTATTTTCTTCACATTAATAGATCATACATATTTAAAGAGCAATTTTTATTGCTTGCAACACCGACGACATACTTGAAGGATCTTATTCAATCCATAGGTAGATATGGTGGACTCTCATGGCAAAACTGGGTTTAAGGATATTTGGAAGCACAAGTAGTATCTCTACTTGGTGCAAAGAATTTGGCTAGCATGAGGGCGAAAGGCAAGCTCAGCATGTTGCATGATTCATGACAATATAATTTATTTCGGATATAAGGAAACATAACCCATTACGTTGTCTTCCTTGTCCAACTTCAACTTTTTAGCATGTCATATTTTAATGAGTGCTCACAATCATAAAAGATGTCCAAGATAGTATATTTATATGTGAAAACCTCGCTTTCTTTATTACTTCTTATTTATTGCAACGATGACCAAAACTATGTTTGTCAGCTCTCAACAACTTTTATTCATCATACTCTTTATATGTGAAGTCATTACTCTCCATAGGATCAATATGATCTCTTTATTTCTTTTTATTCTTTCTCTTTTCTTTTATTCCCTCAAGATCATAGCAAGATAACTAAGCCCTCGACTCAAGACTAACCTTTATTATATATAGCTTACGGACTCGATTACACAGATAAGGATCAACACAAAACTCAAAGCTAGACCATACTAAACTTTATTCTACTAGATAAAGATATAACCAAAAGGATCAAACTAATAAAAACGGTAACGATAGAAGTCTGATGTTGATACGATAATCGGGCACCTCCCCCAAGCTTGGCAGTTGCCAAGGGTAGTGCCCATACCCATGTATTTATGCCTCTTTCTTCGAAGGTGGTGATGTGGAGTTGTTGATGATGTAGGCTTGTCGTCCATGTTCCAAGTCATAGGCTCGCCATCATAGAAGGATGATCGAGTCTCCGAGATCCTCAAATCTGCAGCCAAACTCATCCTCTTGAATCTATATTCATAATCACAGTTTTGGTTTTACAGGTCATAGATCTGGGCTTGGAGGTGCTCGATTTCCTCGTGAAGCTTGAAGATGGTCTCCCCAATGTTCTTGCATCTAGCTTGTGGTTGTTGGTGAACTCCGCGATCATCATGTGGTTTGCGTTGAGTCTGTGTTCCACCATCCCCTGGCACTTGAAAAGTTGTTGCTCCATTTCTTCGAGTCTTGTCTCCACGCTTCCGGTCCTCCTTTGTCCCTCAACATCGCGGATGTGCAGCACCCCCTCACGCATCTCAATGGTTTGAGGGTGTAGCGGCACCTCCGCGAGGTAGGGGTTGATGACCTTCTCGAAAAACTTGTCCTTGGGGGCGCTTGAAGACGTCATGGTGATCTAGATCTGTTAGAAAAACATGTCGAAACAAAAGCAGGAGATATTTGCGTGGTACGGTGGTCAAAACCTTTGGGAGATTATATAATGAATTTTTACCGACCAAAAGAAGTATCATGCAAGAAAACGGAGTTCGGAGGGCACACGAGGTGCCCACAAGGCAGGGGGCGCGCCCTCCACCCTCGTGGATGCTTCGTGTCCTTTCTGGAATACTTCTTATTTTCCTATTTTCTTAAATATTCCAAAACAGAGAAAAATTGCTATTAGAACTGTTTTGGAGTCGGTTTACTTACCGTACCACATACCTATTCCTTTTCGGAGTCTGAAACGTTATGGAAAGTGTCCCTTATGTACTCCTCCGGGGTTACGATATAAATAACATTGGTTTCAACATTTATAGGATTACCTGAGATATAATGTTTGATTCTTTGACCGTTCACCACCTTTGGATTTGTGCCTTCGAAGTTGTTGATTGATACGTCTCCGATGTATCTATAATTTTTGATTGCTCCATGCTATATTATCTACTGTTTTGAATGTTTATGGGCTTTATTATACACTTTTATATCATTTTTGGGACTAACCTATTAACCCAGAGCCTAGTGCCAGTTTCTGTTTTTACCCTATTTTAGGGTTTCGAAGAAAAGGAAAATCAAACGGAGTCCAATTTACCAGAAACTTCACGTAACTCATTTTTGGAAGGAAAGAAGCCCAGAAGACTTGGAGTGCATGTTGGGGGACCTGCGAGGATGCCACGAGGCAGGGGGCGCGCTCTCCACCCTCGTGGGCCCCTCGTGGCCCCCCTGACGTACTTCTTCCGCCTATATATCTCCATATACCCTAAAAACATCCGTGAGCACAATAGATCGGGAGTTCCACCGCCAGAAGCCTCCGTAGCCACCGAAAGCCAATCTAGACCCATTCCGGCACCCTGCTGGAGGGGGAATCCCTCTCCGGTGGCCATCTTCATCATCCCGGTGCTCTCCATGACGAGGAGGGAGTAGTTCTCCCTCGGGGCTGAGGGTATGTACCAGTAGCTATGTGTTTGATCTCTCTCTCTCTCTCTCGTGTTCTTGATTTGGCACGATCTTGATGTATCGCGAGCTTTGCTATTATAGTTGGATCTTATGTTTCTCCTCCCCCTCTTCTCTCTTGTAATGAATTGAGTTTCCCCTTTGAAGTTATCTTATCGGATTGAGTCTTTAAAGATTTGAGAACACTTGATGTATGTCTTGCCGTGCGTATCTGTGGTGACAATGGGATATCACGTGATTTACTTGATGTATGTTTTGGTGATCAACTTGCGGGTTTAGCCCATGAACCTATGCATATAGGGGTTGGCATACGTTCTCGTCGTGATTCTCCGGTATAAACTTTGGGGCACTCTTTGAGGTTCTATGTGTTGGTTGAATAGATGAATCTAAGATTGTGTGATGCATATCGTATAATCATACCCACAGATACTTGAGGTGACATTGTAGTATCTAGGTGACATTAGGGTTTTGGTTGATTTGTGTCTTAAGGTGTTATTCTAGTACGAACTATAGGGCTGTTTGTGACACTTATAGGAATAGCCCAACGGATTGATTGGAAAGAATAACTTTGAGGTGGTTTCGTACCGTACCATAATCTCTTCATTTGTTCTCTGCTATTAGTGACTTTGGAGTGACTCTTTGTTGCATGTTGAGGGATAGTTATGTGATCCAATTATGTTATCATTGTTGAGAGAACTTACACTAGCGAAAGTATGAACCCTAGGCCTTGTTTCAACACATTGCAATACCGTTTACACTCACTTTTCTCACTTGCTACCTTTATGTTTTTATAATTTCAGATTACAAATACCTTTATCTACTATCCATATACCACTTGTTTCACCATCTCTTCGCCGAACTAGTGCACCTATACAATTTACCATTGTATTGGGTGTGTTGGGGACACAAGAGACTCTTTGTTATTTGGTTGTAGGGTTGCTTGAGAGAGACCATCTTCATCCTACGCCTCCTACGGATTGATAAACCATAGGTCATCCACTTGAGGGAAATTTGCTACTATCCTACAAACCTCTGCACTTGGAGGCCCAACAACGTCTACAAGAAGAAGGTTTTGTAGTAGACATCATTGATTTTTATGGCACCGGAACAATAAACCTCCTCGATAACGTAAGGACCTTCCCATTTAGAGAGGAATTTTCCTGCAAAAAATATTAAACGAGTTGTATCACAGAACATAATCACCTGCATTAAACTCACGCTTTTGTATCCTTTTGTCATGCCATCTTTTAACTTTTTCTTTAAACAGTTTGGCATTCTCATAGGCATGGGTTCTCCACTCATCAAGTGAGCTAATGTCAAATAGTCTCTTCTCACCGGAAAGTTTGAAATCATAATTGAGCTCTTTAATGGCCCAATATGCCTTATGTTCTAGTTCGAGAGCTAAGTGACATGCTTTTCCATAAATCATTTTATACGGAGACATACCCATAGGATTTTTATATGCAGTTCTATAGGCCGATAATGCATCATCAAGTTTCTTGGACCAATTCTTTCTAGATCTATTAACAGTCTTTTGCAAAATTAATTTAATCTCTCTATTACTCAGTTCTACTTGACCACTAGATTGTGGGTGGTATGGAGATGCAATTCTATGATTAACATCATACTTAGCGAGCATTTTATGAAAAGCACCATGAATAAAATGTGAACCACCATCAGTCATTAAGTTTCTTAATAGAGGTGTTATGATTAGCACTACTAGTTGGAATAGCTTCTACCCACTTAGTAACGTAATCAACAACAACTAAAATATGTGTATACCCATTAGAGGAAGGAAACGGTCCCATATAATCAAAGCCCCAAACATTAAATGGTTCAATAACAAGTGAATAGTTCATAGGCATTTCTTGACGTCTACTAATATTACCAATTCTTTGACATTCATCACAAGACAAGACAAAATTACGGGCATCTTTGAAAAGAGTAGGCCAATAAAAATCAGATTGCAATACCTTATGTGTAGTTCTATCTCCAGCGTGGTGTCCTGCATAAGCCTCAGAGAGACACTTGCATAGGCTCTGCTCCTGTTCTTGCTCAGGTACACAATGTCTAATAACACCATCTACTCCTTCTTTATAAAGGTGTGGGTCATCCCAGAAGTAATGTCTTAAATCATAGAAAAACTTTTTCTTTTGCTGGTATGTGAAACTAGGTGGTATAAATTTAGCAACAATGTAATTAGCATAATCAGCATACCATGGAGCAGTATGAGAAGCATTTACGACATCTAATTGTTCATTAGGAAAGCTATCATCAATAGGTAGTGGGTCATCAAGAACATTATATAACCTAGATAAGTTGTCTGCAATGGGGTTCTCAGCTCCCTTTCTATCAATAATATGCAAATCAAATTCTTGTAGCAATAGAACCCATCTAATAAGTCTAGGTTTAGCATCTTTCTTTTCCATAAGATATTTAATAGCAGCATAATCAGTGTGAACATTTACTTTGGAATCAACAATATACTGAACTTATCACAAACAAATACAACTGCCAAAAATTATTTTTCAGTAGTAGCATAATTTCTTTGGGCACTGTCTAGAGTTTTACTAGCATATTGGATAACATTTAATTTCTTATCAACTCTTTGTCCTAGAACAGCACCTACAGCATAATCACTAGCCTCACACATAATTTCAAAGGGTAAATTCCAATCAGGTGGCTGAACAGTAGGTGCAGAAACCAAGGGTTTCTTAAGTATTTCAAATGCTTCTACACAATCATCATCAAAGACAAAAGGAACATCCTTATGTAAGAGATTAGTCAGAGGCCTAGAAATTTTTGAGAAGTCTTTAACGAACCTCCTATAAAACCAGCATGACCAAGGAAACTTCTTATATCTTTAATGTCCTTAGGAGACGACATCTTTTCAATAGCATCAACTTTAGCTTTATCAACTTCAATACCTCTTTCAGAAATTTTATGCCCCAAGACAATACCTTCATCAACCATAAAGTGGCACTTCTCCCAATTCAAGACAAGATTAGTTTCTTCACTTCTCTCCAAAACTCGATCAAGGTTGTTTAAGCAATCATCAAAAGAAGTTCCATACACGGATAAATCATCCATGAAAACCTCAACAATCTTTTCACAAAAGTCAGAGAATATAGCAGTCATACATCCTTGAAAGGTAGCAGGTGCATTACATAAACCAAAAGGCATACATCTATAAGCAAAGGTACTGAAAGGGAAAGTAAAAGTGGTATTTTCCTGATCCCCTTCTGACACAGGTATTTGAGAGAAACCAGAATAACCGTCTAGAAAGCAAAAATGTGTATGTTTGGACAATCTTTCTAGCATTTGATAAATAAAAGGTAAAGGGTAATGATCCTTTCTAGTAGCTTTATTTAATTTGCGGTAGTCAATTACCATTCTATAACCTGTGACAATTCTTTGTGGGATCAATTCATCTTTATCATTAGGAACAACAGTAATACCTCCCTTCTTAAGGACATAATGGACAGGACTTACCCACTGACTATCAGCAACATGATAAATTATACCTGCCTCCAGAAGCTTTAGTATTTCATTTCTTACCACTTCTTTCATCTTAGAATTTAACCGTCGTTGGTGATCAACAACCGGTTTAGCGTCTTTCTCCAATTTTATTTTGTGCTGGCATAGAGTGGGACTAATGCCCTTAAGATCATCAAGAGTATATCCAATAGCAGCACGGTGCTTGTTCAGAGTTCTCAATAATTTCTCTTCTTCCTGCTCCAAAAGGTTAGCACTAATAATAACATGATATATCTTCTTTTAATTAAGATAAGCATATTTAAGTTTATCGGGTAATGGTTTAAGCTCAAACACGGGATCACCCTTGGGTGGAGGAGGATCCCCTAGAATTTCAACAGGCAAGTTGTGTTTCAAAATAAGTCCCTGTTTAAAGGACATTTATTTCCCTTCTTTCATTCATAAACATATCATTTTCATGGTCTAGCAAATATTGTTCTAAATGATCATTAGGAGGCACGGCAATAGAAGCAAGACCAATAATTTCATCTTTACTAGGCAATTCTTTATCATGGGGTTGTCTACGAAATTTAGCAAAATTAAAATCATGAGACATATCCCCTAAACCAACGGTAACAATATCCTTTTTGCAGTCTACCTTAGCATTAACACTATTCAAGAAGGGTCTACCAAATATAATGGGACAAAATTCATCTTGTGGGGAACCAAGAACAAGAAAATCAGTAGGATATTTAACTTTCCCACACAATACTTCAACACCTCTAACAATCCCAATTGGTGAAATAGTATCTCTATTGGCAAGCTTAATTTTAACATCAATACCTTCTATCCCAACAGGTGCAATATCATGCATAATTTGTTTGTATAAGGAATGAGGTATTGCACTCGCACTAGCACCCATGTCACATAAGTCATGATAGCAATGATCTCCTATTTTAACAGAAACAACATGCATGCCTACAATAGGTCTATGTTTATTTTTAGTATTGGGGCTAGCAATTCTAGCAGCTTCATCACAGAAGTAAATAACATGCCCATCAATATTATTGACCAAGAGATCTTTAACAATAGCAATACTAGGTTCAACTTTAATTTGCTCGGGGGTGTAGGTGTTCTAGCATTACTCTTATGAACCACAATTGAAGCTTTAGCATGATCCTTTATTCTAACAGGGAAAGGTGGTTTCTCAATATAAGCGGTAGGAACAATAGGATCAACATTATAAGTGATAGTCTTTTCTTCAACTTTAATAGGTTTGGCTACTTTTACTTCAATGGGAGGATGATATTTAAACCACTTCTCTTTAGGAAAATCAACATGAGTAGCCAATGATTCACAAAAAGAAGCTACTATCTCAGAGTCAAGTCCATATTTAGTTCTAAATTCATGAAAAACATCGGTATCCATAAAATATTTAACACAATCAAACTTAGGTGTTATACCTGACTCCTTACCTTTGTCGAGTTTCCAATCTTCAGAGTTGCATTTAATTCTTTCCAATAAATCCCATTTGAATTCAATAGTCTTCATCATAAAAGAACCAGTACAAGAAGTATTGAGCATTGGAGCGATTATTGAGAGAAAGCCGAGCATAAATTTTTTGAATAATAATTTCTCTTGAGAGCTCATGATTGGGGCATGAATATAACATTGACTTAAGCCTCCCCCAAGCTTGAGCGATACTTTCTCCTTC